>NC_140170.1:88029212-88088047 GCF_963971535.1 Notolepis coatsorum | reverse complement strand
CTGACGGTAGGTAGGAGCGCCATTAGAATATCTGCTGCGCTAACATTTCATACCGAACGCACTGAAAGCAGTTTTCCACCTCTGGGCCTTAAGCGCCTCCAAGGCTGGCACCACATGCCACCAATTACTTTACTACAACGTCAAGGCTGCACACCGTTAGTGCTCGCCACGTTTTCATAGTACATAACCTGGTGCTTATGAAGTTTAGTTTAAAAACAATCACGTTTTTCCATCAGTGACTTTAATCTCCTCTTGGCTATGATGTTTCAAGAAAAGCACCCCCCCCCCCCCCCCCCCCCCTTTCCCCACATTTAATTTACTTAATCTCAAATATTATGATTGAGGTCTAATCGGTGATACTTGTGGTGTCATAGCAAAATGGGACTTTATTATCAGAATATTCTTCCAACATTTTTGTCTTGCGTCCTGAAGACGTACAACTGTCTCACTTGAATAACAAAGCGCAACATTTAAGCAAACAACAAAACGAATGCTACAACATATATTACATCACACGTTTGGAATACGTGGCTGCAGTGCATCGATGAATCACTCCGTTTAACATTCAGTGCTTAGTCCACACAGGGACACTGACGAGTGAGAGGAGTGTTACCCTGCCTCTGTATACAGCTTCATGTAACAGTAATCCTATATGACCTCAGCTACTGGAGACCAGAGATCATTGGCTAAGGCTCAGAGGGCTCAGAGGGCGCACACACACACACACACACACACACACACACACACACACACACACACACACACACACACACACACACACACACACACACACACACACACACGCGCGCGCGCACACGCACGCACGCACGCACGCACGCACGCACGCACGCACACACACACACACACACACACACACACACACACACACACACACACACACACACACACACACACACACACACACACACACACACACACACACACACACACACACACACACACACACACACACACACACACACACAATATATATATATATATTTAAATATAGAATGATGTAATAGATTTCCATTAACAGATCATTTGACACTGTAATTAAAAATACCTCACAACTATGAATCAATCAATCCCCCCCCCCCACCCCCGAGATCAGTTTCTCTGTCACAGGAGAGCGGAAGGTAATCATAGTGTGTAGATAGATACACATACACACACTTCCGCCCGCCCCCCCCCCCCCCCCAAACCCAAAGGCACTAAATATTGGAAATGTGGAAATTTTTATGGCAAAGGGGCTACCGCACCTCAAGTCAGATGGAGAGAAGGTCACGGAACATGTACAGCCACCAACCCCCTAACCTGTACACATTAGGGATGGGCCCTCTATTATATTGATACAGTGATGCCAAGTATCAATATTTATAAACAGAAAAAAATTATATATATATCGGTTTTTAGTATTTGTGGAGTTGCATGTATTCAAACAAAAAGAGTATATATATGTTTTACTACCATTGCTTACATTATTATTACTTTGTCCAGTGTTGTTATAGCGGTTCCCAAACTTTTTTGGCCGTGCACCCCCTGTCACCTCCCGACCTAGCTGACGCATCCCCCAATGGGTTTCTGTTAGAAAAAATTGTTTCAAGTTTCTTTAATAGTTGTCATACAGAAGTACAGAATACTTTTATACAAAATGCTTCTTACTGTTACGCTTACTGTTGCTGGTCTCCGTGCACAGATTTAATTTTTTATTTGATCTCTTCCCACGGCGACTATGGATAGGGAATTTCTTTATTTAATTAAAATGTTCACGACAACATGGATGCATGTACTCTGCCAGCATGTTTAATATCCATATACTAAAGGTTTGACTAAGATTTTTATGAAATTTTATTGTAAAAAAAAGAAAAAAAAGATTATTTACCACCATTAGCCTTTTCATGTCACGCACCACCTAGAGGGCGCTCGCGCACCACAAGGGGTGCGTGCACCACAGTTTGGGAACCACTATAGATTATACTGAATTCTACACAGTGTTTGTTTCTTGGCTGGCTAATCAGTGTGTTTAGTCTTGCAACGCCTTTTATTTCTTTCCAGGAAACTTAAAAAAGAAAAGTGCCAAATTAGTTTGAAAGCTTCATAGAATATTTTGTCTCATTCCTAGCACAGACAAAACTGACAGATATACACAAATTCACACACACACGCACACGCACAGGCACGCACACACGCACGCACGCACACACACACACACACACACACACACACACACACACACACACACACACACACACACACACACACACACACACACACACACACACACACACACACACACACACACACACACACACACACACACACACACACACACACACACACACACACACACACACACACACACACACACACACACACACATTGTACTCTGCACACTGTACACCAGGTGGGCAGTCTCTGTTGTTTTCCTGGTTGCTCCTGCCGTTGGCCTGACGACACTGAGGGCTGGTAGGTCAGCTCTAGGTGACCTGGGAGGAAGAATTCTATTAGATATATAAAGAGGCAGTTTGGACAAATGGCATTCTTTATGATGACAGTCTGGCTATTAGATCTGGTACTATCAATGCGCCACAACGTCCCCGGTTCTTCATCTAGTAATGTGTTATATCTGCAGGACACAGTCTCAGCAGTCGGTATGCTTGGCTGCTTAGCTGATGCATTCTTGATTATGGTTCTTGATTCTCTTGTATAACATCCACTGTGTGTCTGTGTGTTGTTGTGCCTGGTGTGTGAGCATGCTGCTAAGTGAAAGGCCTATGCATACCGTGGCACTGTTTCATTTGATAAATGATGAATGAACCAGTTGTGTGCCGGCAACATACGTTATCGCTGGGACTCGGTTGCTTAATGTGGCTTGAAACGGTTTTGTATTCATCTAGTGTTTCAATACAGGAAATATATGCTTGTTTAAATGCACTTGCAGATTGCACCACTTTAGACTGTATACAATGTATGGATTTTCTCATGTGTCTAGATTTCTGTGATTGTACGCAACGGCAGATTCTTCCGAGGGAGAGACTGCGTTCTCACTTATCCGGCTATAGGTGAAATGAATAGTAAAACCTATTCCCACGTGCGATTGTGTGCGCACTCACCAAAAACAAACGCGTCCTCATTTACCGTATACTTTAAATTAGCTTGCATAAATATAGGCTGAAGCGTGCCCTGGAAACACTAACAACACTAGGCTCCCTGTAGGAAATACACAGAGGAGCTGCACAGAACGAGATCTCTTGAAGGAACTAAAAGGGAATTAAGCAGGCCTGTCAAAAAAATAAACTGGTTCCAGCTTGAAAAGAGGTTCTCTTTAGCTTCCCTCTTCTGCCTCGTTGTTCCGTCTCCTAGAATGCTCTCAGAGTCTGTCTAACAGAGGCAGACTGCAGACCCAGAGCCTGTCTAACAGAGGCAGACTGCAGACCCAGAGTCTGTCTAACAGAGGCAGACTGCAGACCCAGAGTCTGTCTAACAGAGGCAGACTGCAGACCCAGAGTCTGTCTAACAGAGGCAGACTGCAGACCCAGAGTCTGTCTACCAGAGGCAGACTGCAGACCCAGAGTCTGTCTAACAGAGGCAGACTGCAGACCCAGAGTCTGTCTAACAGAGGCAAACTGCAGACCTGTATGTTGTGGTTGGATCACCTCACACACTCATTCCTTCAAAAAATAAATAAATACATGACCAACTTATCTCTCATCCCTAATTGAGCTTATGGCCGGCCCACCTGTCTTGGTACAGTAACAGACTGTAGGATACAATAGTGGACGTTTCCACATTACGGTATCTCCACTGAGATTTCGGCTTGGGTTCTAGCCAGCCCGGGCCCAGCCCCAAAAGAGGGGTGGGGGTTAAACGTCATGTTTTTTCTTTGTTCTGAAAGGCCCCTTTGTGTATGCCTTTGTCATGAGAACACAGGAAGGGAGGCCTTGTAATGAGGAAAATTAAACTTCTAAATTGCTCAGAGAATTAGCTTGTCCAAACATGTCAGAGAACTCAATTAAACATCCAATTATGGCCCTGCTGCTCTCCCAGGACTAACCGCTGTAACAACTACTCTGCTATGAAATATGAATCCAAATATTTCACAAAATCTGGCTATAGCTGGTGAGAATAGTGGGTGACCTCCTCCGATCTTATTCAGTAGGTTTGTAAGGGAGCTGAAATGAACTGGTCCATTTAAAATTTTAATTGTATTTATAGGGAATTCAATTGCATCACTGCCTCCAGCTTAGATACTCTTATTTTTAGCAGTGGTAGGTTGACGTGCAGACGTTAGGATACTTCACCGTATTCAGCTCGGTTGTCGTGACTTTGTCATTTGGAAGCTGTTCCCTGTATTGTATTGTACATGAAATCTCCATCTCAGTCATCCAGCCTGCGGCCGTCTGCGTGCCTTCCTCTCCCAGCACCTGATGACATCATCTCAGCACGAACGCTGCTACAGATGCAAATTTTGTTTTTCCTTTTTATGGCCTCCTCAACCCTTGTTGTTGTTCTCTCTGTCTGCATTTTGTTGTCTGTCTGGCAGCTCTTTCGCGGGTGACTCGCTTGCACAGACCATGTTTTATCACGCCCGGGTCAGGGCAGCGTGTGTTCTTGTACCTTCGTGCTGTGCAATGGGTCTTCCTCTGCTCCCACGCGTTGCCCTGGACGTGTATTATTTATGAATGCATGCAAAGCTACTTCTGCAAGAGCAAATTGAAAGGCGGCCCTGCCTGCCTCTGATGTAAATAATGCACGGGGCCACGCACCTGTAGTCCAAGTTTGAAAGGTATTAGTGGACATTTAGGTAGTGGAGCTCATTGTGTGTCTTTGGGGCCTCTGATTCCCAGCCCGCCTCCCAACCAGTTGCATGGCTCTCACTTTGCTGTCTATTAGGAGAGCACCAATGATGTACAGTACAACACAGTAGTTTCACCCCCCCCCCCAAAAGAAACAGTATTAACCCACAGTATTAGTGCACGGTATAGCTAGCCACGAAAATAGTGTAAGGGAATGGGTTCAATTCTGAACAGTGTTATTATATTATATAGCATATAACTGAGGCACAGTTCCCCTCCGTAGGTTTATCTGTATAGTGTCAGAAGAAGACATGATGATGAATGGTGCCACCGAACACAAACACTGTTTTCTCTCAATAGATAATAACCAAGGTGCTCAGATGGTATATTGATGACTGAAAAACATAATCAATTGCAGCAAAGCTCTTTCCCCAACATATTTCAGGAACACTTGCCCCTGGCTAGAATTAATTCAGAGAGTGCCTTACCAGAGTCGGTCTAGAGAGAATAGTCGGTTCGTTCTGCCACCATATTGATCATGGCAAACTAACGAGACTAACCAGACTTGACCCCTTCTACACATGTGCCATCCAGAGTCCTTAGTTACCTTTTGGCAGAGATAAATATCACATTTCACCTCAAAATGCGTAGATTATAATTTTGCTGAGCGTAAAAAAACATACACCTGTATACACCACTTGCGTTTAGTGCTAAATTAGTTGGAAAGGAGCTACGTTGAAGAGAAGGAGCTGCGTTGACATTATATCTTTATTTTCGAGGAAATACAGCGATAATATCTTTGCCACCGGAGTGTCTAGAAGATGATGATCATTCTGACCTCCACCGGTATTTTCGTATTAGGGGCTCACGTCGCTGAGCTAATCCCCGCCGGCATTCCTCCAGCTCTGCAGTTGGACAGGTATTACCTCCGGCTCTGCAGTTGGACACATTGCTTGAGAGGCGCTCTGCCGTGTGAGGGTTAGCTGCCTCTCCGGGCGGGTGATGGTTTTGGGACACAAGCGCCAGCTGTGTTGCTATGGGGGGAATGGCTGCACGACTTACGAAGGCCGGCTCCAGGCTGGTACCCTTTTTTGCTGCTTCTTGGCGGCGTGGAGAGGGTTCTGGTTTGATGCCCACGTTACATGAGCTCCTCATCGGGAGCTTTGTTACCTGGGACCATATCCGAATCTGCGGTTCAATCCCCCGGATCTCTGGACAAACGGGTCCCCTCTGTCACCGCGTGGGCCCCGCTTTTCAAGATGAAAATCACCCGGCGTGAGGGAGGTGAGTTTGGTGTTCCATTATGAGAATACTCAAGTTTCAAGTTTCTTTAATAGTTGTCATACAGAAGTACAGAATACTTTTATACAAAATGCTTCTTTCTGTTACGCTCCAGAGACTGTGCAAGACAAGATAAGTATGAAATAAAATAACATAGTATAGCATGTAAATTAGAAGTAAAAAACGAAGTCACAGTGTTCAGTATAGACATATGTACAATGTTCGATGCATAATAGACGTAACTGAGTTACCATATAACAATATACTATGCAGTGTACTAATATACAATACTATATAGTGCAAAGCAGAAATGGGATGAGGTACAATTTAGGTACAATTTACAGTAGGTGTACGAGTTGTAGTGCAAATCCTTTATCAATAAATATAAAGTGTGTTTGTGTGATCTAAAGTGTGGAGAGTGGGTGCTGCAGTGTGTTGTTTGTTCAAGTGAGTGTGTGCGTGTGGGTGTGTGTGCTATGTGCAATTGATGGTTGTTGCATAGTGTTTATTGTTCGTTGAGCAGCCTGATGGCCTGGGGATAGAAGCTTCTTCTGAGTCTTTCTGTGCTCGCCTTAAGACTCCGGTATCACTTGCCTGACCGCAGCAGTTCAAAGAGGCAGTTGTTCGGGTGGCTGGAGTCCTTGATGATTCTCTTCGCCTTCCCCCTGCACCGCTTGTTGTAAATGTTCTGGAGGGTGGGAAGACCCCCTCCAATTGTTCTTTCGGCTGAACGTGTCACTCTTTGTAGTCTGCTACGGTCTTGTGCAGTGCTATTCCCAAACCAGGAGGTGATGTTGCCAGTCAGGATGCTCTCTATTGTACATGAGTAGAAGTTCCTAAGGATCTTCTGACTGACTTGGAACTTCCTTAGGCGCCTGAGGAAGTAGAGGCGTTGTCGTGCCTTCTTCACAACACTGTCAATGTGTGTGGTCCATGTCAAGTCCTCGGATATGTGGGCTCCGAGGTACTTGAAACTGTTCACTCTCTCAACCGGTGCCCCGTCGATGCTGAGGGGGCTGTAGTCCTTGACCCCCGACCTCCTGAAGTCCACAATCATCTCTTTTGTTTTGCTGACGTTCAGGGAGAGGCAGTTCTCCTGACACCACTGTGACAGATTCTCTACCTCTTCCAGGTAGGCCCTCTCGTCGTTGGCAGAGATCAGGCCCACCACTACTGTGTCATCAGCAAATTTGATGATTGTGTTGTTGTTCCGCTGTGCCACGCAGTCATGTGTGTACGCTGTGCCACGCTCAAGTCGGCTGCAGCCCATGAGGGACTTGTTGCCGACACTGCTGTGTCTGATAATCACCGTTCTGAAGACTGTGTTGACTTCTTTTTCTCTTCTCTCTTCGGATGAGGTTCTCTCTTTCTGTCTGAGTGTTGGCCTGTATTGTCTTCTCACGTTGTACAGTTTCGGTGGTAGCTGCTTAGCTTGCGTCCTAGCTGGGTTGAGTTACCTGTTAGCCAGTTAGCTGTTTAGCTACGACGCTAGCTCTGTACGTTCGCTCGGCTGGGAACGTTGGCTTGATGCTACCAGTTAGCCTGGAGTTAGCTGTTAGCTTGTGCTACACCGTTGAACATTAGCCGTGAGAATAGCAGACCCTGGCACTCTGACTACGACATCATCTTTGACAGAAGATGTAATCGGGCCTGCACCATGACCGGCTGTTGGAGGGGGGCGTCTCGCCGGAGCTTAGCTCCGGCCATAGCTTCTTTTGCCCCGCCAGCGAGGGCCTTTCGTCAACGTGGAGGCCAGCCTGTTGCGGTCTTCTCAGCCTGCGTTCATTGGTGCAGGTAAGGGTCCTTTGGACATTTCCCCCCTCTTCCTTCCTACCCCTTCCAAATGTTTTGTTAATAACGATGTTTTTTCCAAAACGTATGTTGCTTCACTACATTTGGAGATGCGACATGTGCTGTGTGTGAATTGTCTTGATCGCTGGTATAGCTTTCTCTCTACCTAGAAAACAGCGTTGTTTTTTACGTGAGTAAAAATGAACTGGGTTTTTGTTGTATGATGAGAGGTTGTGTGTGTTCATGTAACGTTAGACAACGTAGCTGAGCCCACAACTGGCTGGGTTACCCTGCAAAGCTATGCATAGTGGCATGTGAACGAGTGATGACAATAAACAGGTGGCAAGTTTCACATATAAACAGGGCTGTACCTGTTCAAACAAGTCGTATCAGGGGTAAGGTGGTGAGGGGTGGTTTTTACCCCGGTTTTCCCCTGCCCCCCCCCCCCCCCCCCCTCAAACATGATTTTGTCTACAATATATTGTTTCACTATAGGTTTGTGGGGATACGGTGTAACCCCTCAGCTTCTGCTGGGGTTGTGCTCCTGCTTAGAGAGGCAATTTTTTTCTGAAGATTGTTTGGTCGCTGTCATGTGGACTTAGCAAGGCCTGTGACCAGTACTTAATCGAGGACTTGTGTCTTCTCTCGTTATGAAAAGCGGCGTTCCTCTTACGGTAGTGAGAGTGTACTTTCGCCTTTTTTTGTTGTGATGGAGGGTTGTGTGTGTCGTTAAGATCCACAACTGGGTTAGGTGTTGGCCTACAGAAGTTACATGTGTAAGCTCTTGTACCAGGGCCCTTGGCCCTCTCTTGGTCTGTGTTTTTCTTCCTTTAGGAAAAGGTGTAAGAATTCAGGTGGCAGGTTTGCACTTCGCACTATGTGAAGCTGTTACCTTGACAGGTATACATGCGCTTCATGTAGCACGCTATGACTGGTGTCATGGCTCTACTTTGTCATTGCATCGTATCAGGGATGAGGGGTCATGAGGGGGTGAACTGATAAACCCTCCCTCCCCTTTTTCTAATTGGTCAGGGGGTTGGACCTCCTGTCCTTCGGGCTTTCTGTCACGTTGCTGGGTCAGCGCGTCACAGGGTAGGGAGGGGGGGGAAGGGAGTTTCCTGGTCCAACGTCATATTGGGCGGTGGGCCACGGAATTCCCCCCGCCATAGAGTACGTCACTGGGCGCGTTTCTTTTTTTCTTTCGTTCTGTTTCAGATTTTTCTCTGATTTTCTCCCCGTCCCAATTAGTCGTTGTGCCAATTCCCCCCCCCTCCCCTACATGGCTGCTGTATGCATGTTCTCCTACGAGTCGGTACAAGGGCGTCCCGAGTCGATCGCACGCTTCCTCCAAGGCGTGCGCCGACAGCCAGTGACGTCTTTTCACTTGGCAGCGAGGGCTCTCATTGGTGAAGTGTAACGCATGGGAGGGCACGCTATCTCCACCAAGTCCTGCCCCGCTTACCAAGCGCCGAGACCTGACCTGTAGGCGTCGCTGTCCACAACGCCAGATTCCCACCCGCCAGCTTTCCCACCCTCTAATACTGCCAATTGTATTAGTGTGAACGGCCAGCCAAGCTGGTGACAACGCCGGGAGCTGGATTCGAACACGCGAATCCAGCATCTCCAGCGTTGGTGACGAACGTAATCTCCGTTACGCCACCTGACCGCCTCCATCTGGGCGCGTTTCTATTGGTTGTGAGACTTTCGTGAGTTCTTTTCAGGCTCCATGTTGTGGACCTCTGTTATTGTCAAGGTGAGTAGAACTTAAAAAGAAGTTCTGCTCTGTTGTATGTGTCTTGAGCTTGGTAGGTGATGCAATGCAGTAGAGACAATTTGTTCTTCTGCTCTGCTCCCTACTAGTAGTGTGTATATTGGGTCAGAGCCTCCTCCTCAGGGAGTTTCAGAGCCTCCTCCTCAGGGAGTTTCAGAGCCTCCTCTGTGAGTTTCAGAACCTCCCTCTCAGTGAGGGAGCCTTCTCAGAGTTTCAGAGCCTCCTCCTCAGAGAGTCTTAGTCCAATTGTTACATCGCTCAATGTTGCATATGTCTTTTCAATTATTACTCACGTGGGAAGTCTCTCTCTGGGGGTTCCCTGTCTCCTCTCTTTATAGGGCAGGGTTGACAGGGGTGTTTTCCCTCGGGCGCGTCATATGGGACCCATATCTGTGTCTTGGCCAGCTTCCTGCCGCTCTCCCAGACGGCTTGGAGGGAACGTTATCTGGGTTCTTGTTAGAATTACCATTGATATGTGTTGTGAAGGATCAGATTAAACCGAATATATATATTTATTTATATATATATATTTAATTGTATTTGTATATCGTTTGATATCCCCTGTATATTCCTTGTACAATATGCACTGAATATCCCTTTAGTCTACTAAACAGCCCATAATAGTTTCATTCTACCATTGGACGAGAACCTGGCGCCAGGTTGCCATACCCCTAGGTCCAAGTTCAATCGTGCCGCCCAACATGTCGTGGCAAGCCCCGGTTCCGCGCAGGAATATGTCGGGCGAAATACGAATGGTACTATTTGTTCATAGCGCATATATATATGGCGCAAGTAAAGTAGAACCTTCTTTTTAGTCCAGTTCTTTACCCTCCAACAGAGTGACAGACGCGAAGCCTCCCCACGACGCACGTGTGGTGTAGTAAGGCCTACTTGGCCCCAGAATAGGCATTGAGATATCGTGTAGATTAATAGTTGAATAGTCATAGTTTGGCACTATACCGTCGAGTTGGACGTATTCTATTAAGCTAATAATAGTCTATTTATGTATGGTGCATCGTTCGGTTAGAGTTCTAAAGTTATCAGTACCCCCATCGTTCCTGACGTTATCTGGACGCTTAACCAGGCTGGGCAGACCCCTAGTGGTGCTTGCATCCGAGGAGCTCCGGGCCAGGGCGACTGGACCTGTATATTGGATTACTCTACCCGGACGACGGCGAGCCTTCCACGGCTTGGATTATGCTTTGGGTGCTTTGATTATTCCATGGATAAAGGCCAACACTGCGGAGTGTTGGAACTACCCCCCGAAGAGGACTCCAGGTGAGACGGCGCTCTACACCAGTGAGGTCGCCTCACGTCTCTCCGTTGTGGACCGGCAGCTACCGTCCACAGAGGGTCCAGCTGTATTCGTCTGCGGACCGAGGTTCTGTGGGCACCGTGTTCAAGACTTTGAATTCTCCCAAGACACCGTCGGCCAGATGGGATACCGCCAGCGGCTTCTCTAACCCCCCCCTCCTACTGTCTTACAACCAGCGGGACCCCCCCCCCCCCTTTAGTGTATCCAGCTATAATCATTTAAGTACCATCGCTATCGTTTCCTAAATATTCCAGGTTGTATACTTACTCCCTGCGTAACCAGAGATTGGACATTCAATGTTGATTTACCTACGAATACTCATTTGCCATAAAAGTGCAAATTTCAAATCATAAGTGTAAACAAGTGAACGTTGTATATACCTTTTGCTATATTAAACCTTCGATTTGTACATTTGTGTGGATTCGTTTCATCAGGTGGGAAAGTGTTCATCATACTTATATCATCTACTGGATGGCCAGAAGTTAAAGTACAAGAGGTAGTGGTATTAAATACCATATCTAACAATACAGTCAGGGAATTGTACCCCTCAGTTACAATTGGTCCTTCGAGCCGGAGGGTAACTAGTGTAATATTAATATAGTGTTATTAATATTGAAATGGCCTATGATGAACACTCCACGAAACGATCCTCCTAACCTAGAACGCCCGCGGCGCAGACGACAGACACCTCAGTACTTAGAGGCTTACACTGTCAGTCAACTACCTAGCCTTCGACAAACGGTAAACGCGGTAAAAGTAGAAAGTAAAATTATGTCTGACCTTAACGACCAGGTTTCCCCGACCACAGAGGCCCTAGTAGGTCCTAATGTAACTGACCAAGCTCACGGTGGGGACCAGGAGGGAGCGGACATGCCTTTACCCCCCGCCACTACCCAAGAAGTAGTCCCCGACCAGCCCCGGGAGGAAGACGACCCTACAGAGAGAGAACTCTGCACGGAAGAAGAGGAGGAGAGCGCCGAGGAAATAGAGCTCCAGGACTCCCCAACGAGTACCCCCAGGAGCGGCTCACGCAGGAGCGGCTCACCTCCACAACCGCCTTCCCCCAGCGAAGCGGAGAGGATGCTACAACAGGCGTTCCTCGTCAGCCTGACAGCCTCTACCGAACGCGATCGACTCCAAGCGCAGACGCTTAGCGAGCGCGAACATTTTACCATTGAAAGAGACCGTCTCCAAGCACAGGCGCTTAGCGAGCGCGAACAACTCCAAGCGCAACAACGGAGCGAAGAAGAGCGCACACGCCTGGAGATGAGACGCCTCCAGACAGAAGAGAATATGGCAAGAGACCGGGCCGACGCCCAGCGCGCCGCTGCCGGTGCCCAAAGAGAAGCAGATCTCACCAAGCGCGAAGTCGAGCGCGACAAGTTACAAGCGCAGCTAATGGAGCAGCTGATCCGCAAGGCAACACCCTCCCCCTCAGCCAGGGGTTCAAGGAACTCGTCGAGACAACAGTCAAGGGCAGCGTCTCCTCAACGAGCAAGCGACCCTGAACTTGACCAACAGACCGAGCCTATACCCCCCGCAGACCCCCTTCACAGACCGGTCCAAGCGAGACCCAGCTACAAGGAAGGAGCGGCATACACTGCGGAGAAGCTAAATAAACGATTACAGGATCTGGAAGATCTGATAGAGGAAGAAGAGGGAGAGGAGGAGAACCAAGCCCGACGACAGCACAGTACTCCACCGGACCAGGAGGTCCCATACAGTCCAGGCTATACCCCCGCGGCGCTGCGCTACAGACCCCCGACTCTATTCACGGGTGAGCACGACGCACGACCAGCCCCGAGGAATAGCACCTGGACCAGCGGGCCATGGTACCCTGTCAGTACCAGCCCACAGCGAGGCGCAAGAGGGGACTCGCCCAGGAGGTCTCCCCCCCAACGCTCGCCGATGTATCAGCCATCCACGGCGTCATACATTGCCACGCCGTCATTCCCAGACTTCGCCTATGAGAGTCGAGCACAGTACACGGAGCTCCGGATGTGCTTAGAGACAATGATGGTGGATGTCGCTGATGAACGCCACAAGTATGCAATATTACTGAAGCACCTGAAAGTACCGCGAGCGCACAATATAGCGCTAGCCTATGCCACCTCTTCGACACCATACACAGCGGCCCTAGCGGCGCTGGACCAGAGATATGGACGTATATGGGATTACGTAATCCAAGAGATAAGGCATATTGATCGCCTACCCCCAGCCACAGACAATCGCTCACTAGACGACCTGTCAATCAAAGTGCAGTCCCTGGTAGGGATGCTGGGAGCGCAACGGGAGAAGGGCATGCATGAGCTATACGCCAACTCTAACGTCGAGAGGATTTTGGAGAAGCTGCCACCCGCAAGACAGGAGCGCTTTAGGCGGCAGAGAGATTACCGGGATCCCAACGGCCCCGAGCCATCCCTCCTTGAGCTAGCCGACTTCCTGGCGAGAGAAGTCAGCACCTTACGACTAGATACATTCGGGCGGAGCACGCCAAGCTCCAGAGAGGGACCCAGGAGAATAAATGATGGAAGAAGATCGGTGACTGTCATGCACCAATCAGAGTCAGTACCGAGCAGTAAGAGTCACAGCACCCCCTCGAGAAAAGAGAAGTGGAAGATAGCGTGTCCCTACTGTGAGAAAGAACACTGGCTGTCACAATGTGACCTATTCACAAAGATGAATGCAGAAGAAGTGAGTCAATGGATAAAGTCCAACAGGCGCTGTTATCGATGTGCGCGGCCCCACATGGCAGCCGAATGCCGCCTAAAGAAAAGGTGCAGCCGGTGCGATGGAGCCCATCTAGATATACTACACGAAAGTAACGGAAGACGGCCTCCACCTGCACCACGGAGCGGCACCAAGGCAAGTGTCATGTACATTGACCCCGCCAGCAGCAGCGGCGCCCAAGTGCTCTTAAAGGTAGTCCGTGTGACATTGAGCTACCAAAATAAAGTCATGGACACTTACGCCGTCCTTGACGACGGGTCAGAGAAGACCCTTCTGCTCGCGTCCGCTGCGGCCCAGCTGGGACTGCGGGGGAGCAAGAACGAAATGACGATTCGGACAATAAGAAGGGATTTAAAGACGATAAAGGGCGAGAATGTCTCCTTCACTATCGCAGCAAACGGGCAGCCAGAGCGACGGTACAAGATTACAAATGCTTTCACCAGCCAAGAAATAGGACTATCGCAGTACACCTACCCTGTCACCAAGTTGATGGATAAATATGTGCACCTGCGCCAATTACCTATCCCGCTCATAGACGGCGCTACCCCGACCCTGCTGATAGGCTCCGACCATGCAGAACTCATAGTCCCGATTGACCGGGTTCATACAGGACCCCGAGGCTGTCCTGCAGCAGTCGAGACCCGCCTAGGGTGGACCCTACAAGGCCCCCTCGCTAAATCTCTCAACCGAACAGCAGCCACTAGCTGCCTCCACTCCAGAACGACAGAAGAAGACACCACTCTCCTGCAGCATGTCGAGAGGCTATGGACACTAGAGACAATGCCCTTTAAGAACGAAAAGAAAGATATTCGTTCTAAAGAAGACATTTACGCCATCAACCTACTCGAGCAGGGGACAAAGAGAGTCACCGTCGGCGGAGTGATGAGATACGCAACTCCACTCCTGAGGCGAGAGGGAATGCCCACCTTTCACGCAAAGAAAGACGCCACGGAGCGCTATCTATTGAATACGGAGCGGCGCCTAGCCAAAGACCCCGCTCAAGAGAGTGTGTACCGCGCTGAGATTGAGAAGCTAATCACAGCGGGACACGTAACAAAGATGATTGTACGAGCACTATGGGACAAGGACCAGGGCTGGGACGACCCAATACCCGCACACCTTGCCTCAACATGGAGAGAGTGGGAGACGGAACTCCGCTCACTCCCAGGCGTCAATATACGCCGCAGCTACTTCCCATCCACAGTGAGGCCAGAGACATGCGAGATTGATCTACACGTCTTCAGCGACGCCTCCGAAGTAGCCTACGGATCGGTGGCTTACTTGCGTGCCCAAGAGAAGGGAGGAAAGATACACACTGCTTTCACCCTGGCTCGCTCAAGAATAGCCCCCCGAAAGCAACAATCTATCCCGCGTCTAGAGCTCTGCGCAGCCCTCGCAGGAGCGCATCTAGCCACGTTAATCCAACGTGAACTCACCATTCCGGTGCACAGAACAATCTTGTGGTCAGACTCCACGACAGTACTCACATGGATCAAGTCTGATTCATGCAGATACAAAGTCTTCGTGGGAGTCAGAGTCACCGAGATTCAAGAGTTAACAGAAGCAGCGAGCTGGCGGTATGTGGACACCAAACACAACCCAGCTGACGGCATCACCCGGGGAATGTCTCTGGATGACCTAACCCGTCGCAACATCTACAGTGACGGACCAGAATTCCTCAAGCTCCCGGAAGGAGAGTGGCCTACGCCCATCCCGCGGGAAGCAAGTAACGAGGAGGCTGAGAACAAGAAACCTATGTTCTGTGGACTGAGCACTGTCGCCTCCACAGACCCCAACATAGATGACTGCATTACCCTAGAGAGTGCGCAGCAAAGAACATTCCTGCGGCACCGCCCAGAGATTCAGTCCACCACTGACATGTCAGCAGCTGACTACGAAGAAGCAGAACTTCTTCTACTACAACGAGCCCAGAGAGACTCGTTCCCCGATGAGCTAGACTGTCTACAGGGAGGAAACCCTGTCCCATCAGACAGCAGACTGATTCACCTGGCACCAGAGAGTGACGCCCATAATCTCATCAGAGTGGGTGGTCGCCTGCGGAGAGCCCCCGATCTACCAGATGACATTAAGTACCCGATCGTCTTGAACAGCCGACACAAGGTCACAGAGCTGATCATAAAGAAATACGACGAGGATGTACACCACACAGGAGCAGAGAGAGTCTTCGCGGAGATCAGACGTCGTTATTGGATATTGCAAGGGAGAGAAGCAGTACGGCGCTTCCAGCGAACCTGTCTAGACTGCCGTAAGTGGCGCGCGCAGCCCAGCATACCACGGATGGCTGACTTACCCCCCTGTCGCCTCCGAATCGGCGACAAGCCATTCCACTCCACAGGCATGGACTGCTTTGGCCCGTTGTATATAAAGAGAGGAAGAGGCACCGAGAAGCGGTGGGGTATTGTATTCAAATGCATGACCACCAGAGCGATACATATCGAGCTCCTTCCGACCATGAGCACAGACTCATTCCTTATGGCCTTCCGAAGATTCACATCACGGAAAGGAAAACCGCCTACATTGTTGTCTGATCACGGGACCAACTTCAAAGGCGGAGAAAGAGAGCTGAGAGAGAGCTTCCAAGCTATGGGCCCAGAACTTAAGACCCACCTCGCTCCATCCCAGATTGACTTCCAGTTTAATCCCCCGAACGCACCCCACTTCGGTGGAACCTGGGAACGAGAAGTACGTTCTATAAAGACAGCCCTGTACGCCGTACTTGGGGCCCAGACTGTGGCGGAGGAAGTCCTAATGACAGTCCTCACGGAGATCGAGGGAGTATTGAACTCAAAGCCCCTCGGTTACGTCTCCAGTGATGTAGCAGATGTCGACCCAGTCACCCCCAACACACTCCTAATGGGGCGGCTGGACCCCGCGCTACCCCAGACAATGTACAGGCCTGAAGAAGCGAACGGCCGAAGAATATGGAGGTACAGTCAAGTACTAGCTGACTGAAGTTTTGGAGCAGCTTCCTACTTCACTACCTACCGTCTCTACAGACCCGCCAGAAGTGGGTAAAAGAGAGAGACAATTTGACAGAAGGAACAGTCGTCATGATTATTGACCAGTCACTACCCAGAGCTATGTGGCCGGCTGGCCGCGTAAGCAAAGTGATCACCGGTGCCGATGGCAAGGTCCGAGCAGCTGAAGTACTCGTCCAAGGGCGCACTTGCACACGTCCCGTGGCGAGGCTCATAGAACTGCCCCGACTCCCAGATACTATCGATGATGACCATGACCCCATGACTTTGTGAGTTGACTGACCCTTACAGCGGACCTTGAGTGGTAGACAGTGCGGTTAATCTGTCTCTGCTTAGCTAATTAGGTGGGACTAATTAGGGGGCGGCTGTTGTGAAGGATCAGATTAAACCGAATATATATATTTATTTATATATATATATTTAATTGTATTTGTATATCGTTTGATATCCCCTGTATATTCCTTGTACAATATGCACTGAATATCCCTTTAGTCTACTAAACAGCCCATAATAGTTTCATTCTACCATTGGACGAGAACCTGGCGCCAGGTTGCCATAACCCTAGGTCCAAGTTCAATCGTGCCGCCCAACATGTCGTGGCAAGCCCCGGTTCCGCGCAGGAATATGTCGGGCGAAATACGAATGGTACTATTTGTTCATAGCGCATATATATATGGCGCAAGTAAAGTAGAACCTTCTTTTTAGTCCAGTTCTTTACCCTCCAACAGAGTGACAGACGCGAAGCCTCCCCACGACGCACGTGTGGTGTAGTAAGGCCTACTTGGCCCCAGAATAGGCATTGAGATATCGTGTAGATTAATAGTTGAATAGTCATAGTTTGGCACTATACCGTCGAGTTGGACGTATTCTATTAAGCTAATAATAGTCTATTTATGTATGGTGCATCGTTCGGTTAGAGTTCTAAAGTTATCAGTACCCCCATCGTTCCTGACGTTATCTGGACGCTTAACCAGGCTGGGCAGACCCCTAGTGGTGCTTGCATCCGAGGAGCTCCGGGCCAGGGCGACTGGACCTGTATATTGGATTACTCTACCCGGACGACGGCGAGCCTTCCACGGCTTGGATTATGCTTTGGGTGCTTTAATTATTCCATGGATAAAGGCCAACACTGCGGAGTGTTGGAACTACCCCCCGGAGAGGACTCCAGGTGAGACGGCGCTCTACACCAGTGAGGTCGCCTCACGTCTCTCCGTTGTGGACCGGCAGCTACCGTCCACAGAGGGTCCAGCTGTATTCGTCTGCGGACCGAGGTTCTGTGGGCACCGTGTTCAAGACTTTGAATTCTCCCAAGACACCGTCGGCCAGATGGGATACCGCCAGCGGCTTCTCTAACCCCCCCCTCCTACTGTCTTACAACCAGCGGGACCCCCCCCCCCCCCTTTAGTGTATCCAGCTATAATCATTTAAGTACCATCGCTATCGTTTCCTAAATATTCCAGGTTGTATACTTACTCCCTGCGTAACCAGAGATTGGACATTCAATGTTGATTTACCTACGAATACTCATTTGCCATAAAAGTGCATATTTCAAATCATAAGTGTAAACAAGTGAACGTTGTATATACCTTTTGCTATATTAAACCTTCGATTTGTACATTTGTGTGGATTCGTTTCATCAGGTGGGAAAGTGTTCATCATACTTATATCATGTACTGGATGGCCAGAAGTTAAAGTACAAGAGGTAGTGGTATTAAATACCATATCTAACAATACAGTCAGGGAATTGTACCCCTCAGTTACAATATGTTTTGAATCTCGACGTGTACATAGTGCTGGCCCTGGGTGCTTCTGATAGGAACCACGCATGGGCTTGCGCGCCTTGGTTGCTCATCATTGAAACAGCGTTTTTGTGGGGCAACTAGGATGGAGTTTTGTCTCTTCCGAGCACCAGTGTACTAGGTTAGTCTCGATGAATTGTCGTTCATCTCTGGGGGGAGATAACGGAATAGATCAAAGCATTGGCGGAGGGGTCTCACGCCTTTGGGGTGGGCCACCGGGCACGGCTTGGTGGCGCCCTCTGTGATGTTTTAGATCGACACGCGTACCTACCCCCCTCCTGGGACTCGGGATGGCGGCGTGATTAGGACACAGGACTGGTTCTGGTCGCGCCGGACCAGGTCAGTTAACCCGTTGTCCGCCGGGGCGCAGATCTGCTGTTCTGGTACCCTGAGGGACTTGTGCTTTTTCGGGGGGAAAATGCCGGGTCGGCCCGGGCGTTGCAGGGTTTGATGTTATGGAGATGTTCGTGATTATGTCACTGCGTGTTATCCTTCACTGTTGCTTGGTCCATATTGTGTTGTACCTTGCGCTGTGCTAAAGGAGCCTGGTCCTTCTCCATTCTTTTTCGCCCCTCTCTTCTCCTGCTTGGCGGGGCTGGGAGGGGGCTGTCGAGGTGGTTCTTGTAGAACCCCTCTGGCATCCCTGTGTACGTCCCGGTCCGCCGGGCCCAGGTCCGACCTTGTTTTCGTCGACCTGTTGGCCTGGGTTAACCCCTTCTTGAAAACTGAAACACTTGTACTGCTGTATAGCCAGTGTATACCCGCAGTTGTGTTTTGGAGTTTTTTCTTGGGGGGTTATAGGAACAACCGCCTCATGGTGGTTGGTTTCCAGGTGTGTTGGTAGCGGAGTCAACTCTTGGGGTAGGCCGGGCTTGGCCCCGTCTGCCTGTGAGTGTGCCCCGCACCTTTCATGATGTCTGCCAATCATGTCAGCCTTCTCTGCCTCGGCCCCTCTAGAGGGTCTGGGTTTTTTTTTGTGGAGGCTGCGACATGGTGCACAGCATACCAGCATACGCCCCTTTTCAGCAGACCCCTTTGGCGCCTGTCTAGTCCGCAGTGCTCTAGGCTCAGGTCGAGTGGCCTGTTGCCTGGATTGAGGGATCTACCTCTTTTGGGGGTTGTCTCCCCGGTGCGCTGCCTGGTCCTGCTGTGGGTGTAGCCTCTTGAGTGCTTCGGGGCAGCGTACTGTAGGGGGGAAGGGCCTGCTCTTGGATGGGCCCTGTCCGAATACGCTGGCGATGTGGGGGGTGGTGTCACTAGTGACCGCCTGGTGGGGTCTCGATGCTGCGGCGTCGTTGGCCTCACCAGGCCCCCTTTTCCGGGGGGTCCAGTCCCTTCCTGGGGCTGGGTCCTCCTTCGCACTTCGCTGCTACGGCCTTGCCACGGGGTTGGGTTTTTGCCCTTGACCCCGTGATATTAGGGGTTGTAACAGGGGTTTTATTTCTTCCCGTTCGTTCCCTAGTGGTATGTGGGTTGCGCGTTTGTGTAGTCGTGGGTTCTTCTGTGGGAAGGTAAGTCCCACGGTCTGCTCACCCTGTGCGTTTGAGTTGCTAAACCCCTCTTCGCACAGTCGGATCCGATTCCCTCCCGTCCTCCACTAAGGGGGTCCGGGGGCTCGGGTCCTCCCCGGTTCTGATGGTTGTGGGGGGCCTCAGCAGGTACATTTGTCGAGCTTCCGCTCTGCTCAGCTCCTGTATTCCAGTAGGACGCAGAGCGGTAGCTATACGATACTATAATCAGTGATGGGCAGTAGCTAGCTACAAGTAGCGATGCTACATAGCTTAACTACAATTCTCAGTAGCGTGCTGGTAGCGTCGCTACTTTTTAACCAGGGTAGCGGTCTCTGTAGCGGAGCTATTTATAGAACGAAGTAGTGGTAGCGACGAGGAAACGCTACACGCTACTATCGGGAGAAACAGTCTAGACTAGAAGATTTGTGAGGAGAAAAAAAAACTCCCGTAAAAAAACCACTATGATTGGTTGGTTGGTTTAGATATGAGTATGACGACTCACGATTGGGTATGGTAGGCCAAAACATTACGGGTAGGCCAATCAGAGGCAGGATAGGGCGGGACTCCCACCCGCAAAGCAGGAAGTGAAAATCAAAACACAGACATACTGAATGAATGCAATTTAACGGATTACATGAACCAGTCCGCGTGAAATGGCAGAGGGGTTTGATGGCATTGATGAAGATGATGATGTCAATAACAACAATGTCTCTCCATGGCCCTATCTGGGACACATTTATGAGTTTGACTGAAAAAACGGCTAAAACATATGCTGCTCTCAACACGTCCAGCACTAACTTGAGAACACATTCAGGTGAGCTGATTAAAATCAACTGTTCCCAAACAGCACACAAGTCAGTACACTTTTTGTCAACAGCTTTAACTAACAGATAGCTGCTATCATGATGATGTTTCACTGTAGGCAGAAAATGAACAATATTATGGGGGTGGAGAAAAGAAAAAAAGAGGGAAAAGCAGTGGTTCTCAACCTGTGGGACAGGACCCCCAGGGGGGGTCCCCACATGATTTTGGGGCCATGGAATGTTTTGTGAGTTACATATTTAAATACATTTGGTCATTTAGCTGACACCTTCATTCAAAGCAACTTACAAATTGTGTACAACAAGTCATCAGGAGTGGTACATATCTAGCAGCCAAGGATAAGTAGTATTGTTTGTCAGTGTCAAGCTTGAGTGTTATACTCTGAGTACATACTGTAGTAGTATAGACATATTAGCATAGTTGGTAGTAGTATATACATGGTAGCATAATACTAGTAAAATGAAGTAAAACAGTTACAATTCAGATATTGAAGAAGTGTGTTTTTGGTTGATAAAGTGGGCAGGTTTCAGAAGATGCAGAGTTTAGGGATAAATAATACATAAAGATAGAATAGAAAAGAAAAAGACCATTACTGCATCAAAAGTAATCAACAAACTATACTATAAAAACTGATAAAACCAAATGGTCTCTTTCTTTTCTTTTGTAGAGGCTGCACCCAGCTAGACTTGCCTTCCTGGATTTTGTACATAATACAAGTTCATGTTAAAAGGATGACACAAAAAGCCAGACCGAGGGCTTGTTTCAGTTTTATAATAAACAATCAAACTGAGAATTTTTTTTCCTGCCTATTTGTTTGGTGGAAACTTGATCACGAAGTAAAAAAAAAAAAAAAAAAGTAGTGCCGATGTAGCTAGCTATTTTTGCCATGTTCTTGTAGTGTAGCTTGCTACATTTATCTGGGGATAGCTTCCATTATAGTTGAGCTATATTTAATCGAGAGTAACTTGTAGTGTAGCTTGCTACATTTTCCAAGTAGCTTGCCCATCACTGACTATAATGTACGGTTATGTCTATAACCATAGTTATTTGAGTATAGCAGACGCTCTGCGTCGGACTCACTGAGGACCCCGTGGTCTTCGCCTTGGTGGTGAAAGACTTGGGAAGGAGCTGTTAGTATGGCCACACCCCTGCTTATGTAGAGGAGCGGATGGGGGTGTGGCCAGATGGATGGGTGTATAATATAATATATATTATAGGTGCATGTGAAGATTTATTCAGTGCTAGTACTGATATAGGAATAGATTCCAGTAGGACGCATAGCGTCCGCTATACTCATAACTATGGTTATAGACATAACCGTACGATTTAATTACATGTCAAAACAAGTTTGTAAGCTAAATGTATTTTTTTATATTTTAAAAAAGCTTATCAAATTGAATAAGGTTACACTCACTACTAGGGGTGTAACGATGTGACCTCACAACGATTCAATTCGATTACAATTCTTCAGGCAACGATTCAATGCATCATGAAATCTCTTCATTTGACCATGATTTGATTAGATTAGATTAGATACATTTTCTATCAGTTAATTCCCCCAAAAATTTTTTATACACAAATGTGGCTGGGGGAACTGATTCACTCAGCATGAATGGACTATAGGTCAATAAAAACAAAAAAAGAAAAGAAAAGAAACATAAAAAAAATAAGATTTTCTTTTATTTATTTATCTTTTATTTCGATTAATTTCTATTATAATCGATTCTAACATTTTCAAAACGATGCAGTTGAATCGTCACATTAGAATAGTTGCATCGATGCATCGTTACACCCCTACTCACCACTGAATATGTCCTCTTGGGGTGAATATGCACAGCAGATTTCATGGATATCCAACATTTCCTTTTTTCACAATCTCACTTACACTCACACTTACAGATGGGACCAATTACATAACCTCCTTGGTGGCAGGGTTATAATAGTTTTTATTACGTTTTACATTTTTTGTTTTCAATTCAATTTAGTTTCAGTTAGTTTCCCCACAGAGTGGGATTGCTAGTTTTAGTTTAGGTTTTATTAGTTTCAGTATTCTCACATCCCAGTGTCGATGAACATATACACCAATACCTCCTCACGCTTGCCGTGTTGACAAATAAGACCACACTTTTTGGTTTTAATGATAAATACTGTGTGGGTTATTAGCCTTCTGGTTTTATTGATAAATACACATGGGTGATTAGCTTCCTGTTTTTCTTTTTTTTTTCTCCATTTTCCTCCGATTTTCTCCCATCCCAATGTTAGTCGTATGCCAATTCCCAGTCCCTTCCTGGTCGCTGCGCACTTACCCCCCACAGTCAGATCATCTGGGAGAGTGGAGGCTACCACGTGCTTCCTCCGACACACGACCAGCCAATCACCGCTTCTTTTCACCTGGCAGCGCGGATTCCCATCGAGAGGGCGTAGCGTGTGGGAGGACCACACTATCCCCCTCGAGTCCTATCCGCGCTTAGCAGGCGCCCCGACCGAACTGTAGGAGTCGCTGTTTACAACGACCCGGACCCACCCCGCCAGCTTCTCCCACCCTCTAATACAGCCAATTGTATTAGTGCAGACGGCCAGCCAAGCTGGTGACAACCCCGGAGCTGTGAGCTGGATTCGAACAGGCGAATCCAGCTCACAGCTCCGGGGCTGGTGACGAACGCAATCTCCGCTCGGCCACCTAACCGCCAGCTTCCTGGTTTTAATGATAAATACACATACTGTACATAGATTATTATTAGCCTTCTGGTTTTAATGATAAATACTAGGGCTGACCCCTATTAGTCGATTAGTCGACTAATCGGTCGAAAGGAGCCGTAGTCGACTCTTAGTCGAATTAAAAAAAATTATAATGTTTTTTTATTTAAATTTTTTTTATCATTCTTTCCAAAAGAAAAGAGGCCTAGAAGCGTGGCTAACGCTAATGGCACGCATACCAGAGGCTAACTGCCTACGAAAACAGGCACAGAGGCACTGAAAGAGGATTTCACCCATCTAATGAACACACTAGACAAATATCAAGATGTATCCATCAGTGGACCAATTGCATGGTTTTGCAGAGGACAAGAAGCCTTCACTCGACTCCTTCAGACATTAAGCACCCCCACAGCCCAAATGGAATGATAACAAATAAAAAAATAAAAACTTACATTTTTATTTTTTTTATATTATATATATATATTTTTAGTCTACCAATAGTCGACTAACGGCAAATTTTGGCCAATCATAGTCGACCATCCAAATCCTTAGTCGGGGACAGCCCTAATAAATACACATACATGGGTGATTATTAGCTTTCTGGTTTTAATGATAAATACACATACTGTACATAGGTTATTATTAGCCTGCTGGTGTTAATGATAAATACACATGGGTGATTAGCCTTCTGGTTTTATTGATAAATGAACATACATGGGTGATTAGCCTTCTGGTTTTAATGATAAATAAATACACATACATGGGTGATTAGCCTTCTGGTTTTAATGATAAATACACTTACATGGGTGATTAGCCTTCTGGTTTTGATGATAAATATAAATACACATACATGGGTGATTAGCCTTCTGGTTTTAATGATAAATACACATACATGGGTGATTAGCCTTCTGGTTTTGATGATAAATACACATACATGGGTGATTAGCCTTCTGGTTTTAATGTCATCACGAAGTCATTTTATTCTGGTTCAGTTTCTTGATCGCTCTTATCTGCTCAGCCAATTGTTGGAGCTTAATTGGGTGACTATGAGGACCAGACCACCGTGTTTATTCTGGAGTGACTTATATTGCTTTAAAGCGGCAGAATAATTTTCTGCACCAGCAGCCACATTGTTGGATGAAATGTGGAAATAAAGGCTGAAGATCCACTTAGCATTACTTTGATCTTATTACAGCTTATGCCTCACACATGCCTTCAATTTATGTCAAGAATTCTCTTCACGCTCCTGCATATTAATTTACTGTAAGTCAATAGAACAGTCCAACGCAGCATTTCATGTGACTCAGTATCAGGAGTGACAACAGCTTTGGTGAAACACACACACACACACACACACACACACACACACACACACACACACACACACACACACACACACACACACACACACACACACACACACACACACACACACACACACACACACACACACACACACACACACACACATACACACACACACACACACACACACACACACACACACATACACATACATATGGAAAAGTCAACAAACATATCTTGGTGAGAGGTTTAAAATGCAAATGACTCAGACAGAATCAGTCCTGTTGATTTTTTTTTTATGTAACCGAAAGAGTATTTACCAATGTCATTCTGTTTTTGAATTTTGAATATCTCTCTGTTTATGAATTCACATGTCATTTTTATTGACAGCTCAATCCGTATTTCTGAACGTGAATAACTCTCTATAGATAATAGCTATAGACGAGAGAACCAAGACTAATTGGTAACGTCAAGCTTAAGTCAACCTTAAGTCGATCCATTGTCTGACTTTGCAGTAGACTTGTGCAATGTTTTTTCCCAAACTTGACATCCAAGTGAGTTATATAGCATACTGGTCATCGCGTCTCGCTCCTGCCATTATGAGATAACTCTTATCTCCTAGCACCTACTGTGCTCATGAACAAACAATTTGCACCCATGCACCTGACCAGGTCACGCCCCTCCTATAAGACGCCGGACATGGTCACACTCTACCTTTCTCTTTTTTTGTTTCCAACATGGACACTGCAGTGCACTCCATGAACTAGTTGTTATGAAATGCTGAGAGAAATGACACAATGTTGGGTTTTCGCCGGAGATTCACCAGCCCCTGGAATCTTCTCGGCACATCCTAACAGCGCATCGGACCTGTCCTGGGGTTTCCTCGTCTTGTGACAGCGGATCGAGGGACGTCGCGCGGCGGCTAGCTGTCGGGCTAGGTCGCGCACAGGTAGGGCCTGCGCTGCCAGGCATTAATGCTAGCATTTGTGATACTGCTCATTGTCCCGTGAGACAGCCGAGTTGTGTATTGGCGCGAGGGGCAGGATATTTGGGAAAACATGGTCGTCATGACTCTGTTTTGGGTGTTTTCCCAGCTATCCTAGTGCAGGCGGCTAATGCTAATGCTACAATGCTGGGTCTCCGTTCTTGTTCCCCGCCGAGGGCTGTCTTTACTGGAAGGTCTTCCCTCCTCTTAACCATTCATGCTGACGGTCAATCGGTGTCTAATGTTGGGAGTTTTGACGGGGTTTACCATTTCATGGGTGGATGGGCTGAGGCCTAGGGCTGGTGTGCTTTTGTGAATCTATGAATTGTGTGCGGGACTGGTGTTTTTCTCTGGTCTGCATCCCCTTAACATTTGTGTGTATGGGCTAGCCCATTCTGCAGTGTGTTGGTGGAGTTTTCGTTCATTTATTCATTTCCCCCTTCATGGGTGCACACCACAGTGGAGGTTGCTGCATTCCTACTAGTGAGGCAGTGCTTCACTAGTAGTAGTCTTTTGTTGCAGCCACCACTTGTGCTCCGTGCTTGTGAAGCAGGTAGCATCAGTCCTTTGCCTCTGACATGGTGGAACGGTGTCCCGCCCGGCCGACGCCATGATAATAATAATAATAATAATAATAGATTGAATTTGTAATGCACTTTTTGTTCGCTGGGATCCCAAAGTGCTACACTACAGGGTTAAAACATAGTTAAAATAAAATAAAATAGTTATTAGTAAAACAAATAAAATAAAATACAGAATAAAAATAAGATAAAAATAGAACATAGTTAATTAAAAGTATAAACAGACAATTTAAAAACAACAGCACAAGAAAATTTAAATAAAAAGCTAACAGTCAAAGGCCTTTTTGAACATGTAGGTTTTCAGGCCTGCTTTAAAAGAGTCCAGGCTCTGTGGTGCCCTCAGCTGGATGGGGAGGCTGTTCCACAGGCGTGGTGCAGCCGTGCAGAAGGCTCTGTGACCCATGGTGTAGAGCTGGGTATTGGGGACCTGAAGGAGCAGGCTACCTGCGGATCTGAGGGTGCGGGTGGAGGATTGTGGAGTGATGAGTTCCTGAAGGTAGAGGGGTGCGTGTCCGTTTATGCAGTTATGGGTGATCATCAGGATTTTGTAATTGATCCGGGATGAGACAGGGAGCCAGTGTAGTGAGTGGAGGATGGGGGTTATGTGATCATGTTTACGGACTCTCATCAGGATCCTGGCAGTGCTGTTCTGGATGTATTGCAGCTTTTGGATGCTCTTGCCAGGAATCCCGATGAAGAGTCCGTTACAGTAGTCAAGTCTTGAGGAGATAAAGGCATGGACAAGCTTCTCTGCATCTGACAGGGTTAGAGTGGGACGGAGTTTTGATATATTTTTTAGGTGATAGAATGAGGTCTTGCAGAGGTGTTTTATGTGGATGTTGAAGGTCAGGTGGGAGTCAAATCGAACCCCGAGATTTGTGACTGAGGGGGAGAGGGGGATTACCTGGCCGTCAAAGGTGAGATGTGATATGGATGAAGACTGAACCGGGTAAGGGGTGCCAATTAGAAGTGCCTCGGTTTTTTTGCTGGTCTGGCAGGCGCGCGTGATTTGGGTGGTAGTAATATCACTGCAGGGCTACGGTGTGTAGGAACTAGTGTTGTCACGATACTGGAATTTGGACTTCAATACGATACCTTGAAAAGTATCGATACTTCGATACCATTTCGATACCAAAAAAAAATATATATATATATATATATATATATATTTTTTTTTAAACAAATTTAGCTTTTGTTGCTGGTTGATTCTCCTCAGCTTCTCTCTGGTACTATAAGAGAAGATAAATATAACACTTTTAAAACCCTTTGTTTATCTTTAGATCACACATTTAAAAATAACTGTTCATCTCACTTCAATCATTTTTATTGCAAATGCAGAACATGGTATTTTCTCAAGCAGACAGATGTAAACACTGTAATCTGTGTTGCATGTAGCTAACGTTAGCTGGTAGCTGTAACGTTACAACGAATCAGCTGTTGATATTATGCGCCATCAGTAGACAACGTATCATGTATTAAACTAGAGTTAATGGTTTAATGCTTCAGTCACAGTGACGTTGAAAGAGCAGCTGTCACGAACCTCTTTCATTTCTTTATGGAGATCCGCGCTGGCACTGCTAAAATGTTTATTTACAAACTGAAGACGGCTCTGCCTCTGTGACTCTGTGAGGGGGAGGGCTGGAGCAGGCGGAGGGGCAAGCGCGCTCTGAACAGCGTGTCAACAACTTGCTGTAGAACACTCGCCAGCTGGTACCGATACTGCAGAAAGTATCGGTATTTCGGGAAATGAGTATCGAAGCCGCTTTAAATATTCAGTATCGATATGTATCGATACTTCGATATTTTTGACAACACTAGTAGGAACTAGGGCTGACCCCTATTAGTCGATTAGTCGACTAATCGGTCGAAAGGAGCCGTAGTCGACTGGCCAACCTCTTAGTCGAATATAACGATTATTTTTTTTTTTTATTATTTAATTATCATTCTTTCCAAAAGAAAAGAGGCCTAGAAGCGTGGCTAACGTTAATGGCACGCATACCAGAGGCTAACTGCCTACGAAAACAGGCACAGAGGCACTGAAAAAGGATTTCACCCATCTAATGAACACACTAGACTAGACAAATATCAAGATATATCTATCAGTGGACCAATTGCATACTTTTGCAGAGGACAAGAAGCCTTCAGTCGACTCCTTCAGACATTAAGCACCCCCCACAGCCCAAATGTAATGATAATTATTTTTTTTATATAAAAAATATTATACATTTTTTTTTGGTTATTTTTTTTGACCAATAGTCGACTAACGGCACATTTTGGCCAATCATAGTCGACCATCCAAATCCTTAGTCAGGGACAGCCCTAGTAGGAACCCACCCTATCGGGCAGTGTGGGGACCTCACGTCTTGCATGTCCAGCTGTAGAACAGTTCCTCAGCAATCCATGCCGGGGAGGTGTTCAGCGGGGGAGCTTTTGTCACCCAGTGTGATGTCAGCTTCCCCCGTATCAAACCGGCCCTTTCTGTCGGGGTCCCCCCTTGGGTGCGATTGCCTCATTGGTAGTGTCAGGGTGCGGTATCCCAGCTCCACGAGACGCCCTGCTCGCGCGGTTGGTGAGTCCAGGGTTGGCAACGCATAGCGGGTGGGACCGGGCCGCCTATCTACGGTTTCTGGCGGTCCAGCGCCAAGTGGCGGCGGGTGCGCTTGGGATTATCATCACATAATGGCTACAGCAGTGCCATATGTCGAGGTGGATGGAGAGAAAGCTGAGGCAGGGACTTGTGTTTACACAACCCCACCCGTTTTCAGGTTTGGTACAGACCCTATTGTCGGGGTCAACAGCAGTGACAGCTCTGGCCGACGAGATCCAATCTCTGTGGGCGAAGCAAGCCATCGTCGTGGTCCCAAAGGAGGATGCGATGCGTGGCGTTTCCTCCCAGTATTCTCTGGTGCCCGAGAAATCGGAGGGGGGGGGGGGTGTCAGACCCATACTCATTTCAAACCTTTATTTATACTCGTGAAAGCATGGAAGCATGTCCCATGGAAGGTTCAGAATGTTGACCGTCTCCCACCTGTTAGACGCTGTCAGGTGGGGGCCTGGTTCTCCTCCATAGACCTGTAGGATGCGTATTCGCATCCCGATCTTCCATCCTAGGGCTTACCTACGCTTCCTTTGCAGGGCTTAGCGTAGGAGTACCAGAGGCTGCCGTTCGGCTACTCTCTGGCTCCCTGCATCTTCACCAAGTGCGTGGAGACCGTGCTGGGGCCTCTGCGTCATCGGGGTTACGAATTGTATTCTGCCCTGGACGACGTTCTGGTCCTTGGCCGGTCAGGGTAGATCGCCAGGTCTCATACCAGGCAGGTGGTGTCTCACCAGCCTGGGTTTTGCTGTAGACTGGAAGTAGAGTTCTCCTCTTCCCAGTCAACGGGTGGAGTACTTGGGCTTTTTCTTAATTTTTTTTTTTGATCTTTTTCCCCCTCCTTTTTCCTCGCGCACTTACCCCCCACAGTCGGTCTGGGAGAGTGGAGGCTATCACGTGCTTCCTCCGACACACGTCTAGCCAATCAACCGCTTCTTTTCACCTGGCAGCGTGGACTCTCACTGAGAGGGTGTAACGTGTGGAAGGATCACACTACCCCCCTTAGATCCTATCCGCGCTGAGCAGGCGCCCCGACCGAACTGTAGGAGTCGCTGTTTACAACGACCCGGACCCACCCCGCCAGCTTTCCCACCCTCTAATACAGCCAATTGTATTAGTGTGAACGGCCAGCCAAGCTGGTGACAACGCCGGAGCTGTGAGCTGGTTTCGAACAGGCGAATCCAGCGTCTCCGGCGTTTGGTGACGAACGCAATCTCCGCTACGCCACCTGACCGCCCTTACTTGGGCTTTTTCTAAGCTCAAGGTCTATATGGGCATCCCTCTCGGAGCGGCGACGAGTGGTTGGGTTCTCTGCGAGCTCGGGAGGTTCCGTCCTAGGACGGTTATGGCGCTGTCCGTGATGCGCCTGCTGCTGGGGTCCCTCTTGGCCTCCTCTTCATGAGGAGGATGCAGAGGTGGTTTTTTCCAGTATGGAAATGGACCCGGTGTAGGACAAATGGAAGCGGCTGAAGGTTCCCATGTCAGTACTGGGGGACCTTGTCTTCTGGGGAGGGTCTGTTCTGCCTTCCTGTTCTGGGGCAGCCTCTAGGCTTGGCTGCTGACAGTGTGAATCTGGTGGGGATGCGTCTTGACTATTATTTTTTTTTTTTTTTTTTGTCTTTTTCCCCCTCCATTTTCCTCCGATTTTCTCCCATCCCAATGTTAGTCGTATGCCAATTCCCAGTCCCTTCCTGGTCGCTGCGCTTTACCCCCCACAGTCAGATCATTTGGGAGAGTGGAGGCTACCACGTGCTTCCTCCGACACACGTCCAGCCAATCACCGCTTCTTTTCACCTGGCAGCGCGGATTCTCATTGAGAGGGCGTAGCGTGTGGGAGGACCACACTATCCCCCTCACGTCCAATCCGCGCTTAGCAGGCGCCCCGACCGAACTGTAGGAGTCGCTGTTTACAACGACCCGGACCCACCCCGCCAGCTTCTCCCACCCTCTGATACAGCCAATTGTATCAGTGCAGACGGCCAGCCAAGCTGGTGACAACCCCGGAGCTGTGAGCTGGATTCGAACAGGCGAACCAAGCTCACAGCTCCGGGGCTGGTGACGAACGCAATCTCCGCTCGACCACCTAACCGCCTGCGTCTTGACTATTCTGTGGTTAACGCTATCCGGTACGCGCACGCTCCATCCTCTACCGCGGCTTACGCTGGGGAGTGGCGTATGGTCGAGTGTGGGGGCGGAACGTTGTTCAGCCACCCTCTCGTGGGATGTTCCTGCTTGGCGCTCTGCATCTCAAGCCTGTGGAACGTTCTCTGTCTCCGAGTGGGACCTCCAACTGGTCCTGGGCCGGTTGTCGGAGGCCCCGTTTGAGCCTCTTTAGCAGGCGCCATTGGATCTGCTGTCTTGAAGACCGCATTCTTTTTGGCCATCACCTCGGCTAAACGCGTGGGTGAGCTGTGTGCTCTCTCGGTGCGGCCTGAGTGCTCTTTTTCGCTCCAGGGATATTGTGATTCAGGCGTTTGATCGGCCTCCTCACGCTAGTGGGTTAGAGGCGAGCCTTCATCTGTTGTGTCCTGTCCGTGCTTGGGGGTTTGCCTCATGTCGGACGCAGGATCTCAGGGCTGCTGATCAACTGTTGTTTGTTACGGTGGCCCTCGCGCAGATAAGGCACTGTCCGAGCAGCGCCTGTCACATTGGTTGTGCGAGGGCATTGCCCTTTGCTACACGTTGGCTGGACAGGTCCCCCCTGGGGGTGTCAGGGCGCACTCCACTCGTGGAGTGGCGGCTTCTGCCGCCTTGTTATGGGGGGCCTCGGTGGAGGACATCAGGCTGCGGCCTCCTGGTCCTCCCCGGGTTCCTTCGTTAAGTTTTACCTCATGGTCATGACTGGGGGTTCTGAGGTCTGGGACCTCCCCTGCGTCCTGCCAGTCGGTGGGCTAGCAGGGGTGTGTGGGTGTGTGCCACGGGGTGCTGTGTCACACGTGGTCCCGCCTGTACTGTGCATTTTTAGGGGTCCCTGGTTCCCTCTTTTTCGCACTTTGGTGGAGTTGACTGCCTCCCCCCCTTCGTTAGGACGGGCGGGTGGACGGGACTCCCCTCCTCCCTGGTAGTGGGACTCAAGTCAAGAGTCAAGAGTTTTAATTGTCACGGCATACAAGTATACAATGAAATGCGGGTGGTCTTGCCCGCAACGATGTGCAATACAGTGGTACAACATATAATAGAATCCAAAAAAAAAAAACATTGTGCAATAAACAGGTAACAGGTAACATGGTGTGACATCTCGGTATCTGTACATAGTTATTTACAGAGCATATAGGACATGCTAGGTAGCTTTGGTAGTGCAATACACTGTTCCTGTTATTCTAATTTAAAGTGGCCTTTCCTTTTGGCCATAAGTGTGCGGCATGAGTGTGTGCCCGCTCATGTTAAAGTGTTAAGTGGCTGCTAGTGTGTGAGCGTGCACAGCGTGCGTGTCGTGTGTGTGTTCATGTGTGCTTGTGTGTGGATAGTTCAGTGTTCTGTGGCACTCAATGTTCATTGTTCAGGGCTCTGATGGCCTGGGGGAAGAAGCTGAGCCTAAGCCGCTCTGTCCTAGTAGCTGGGGTTCGCAGGCGTCTGCCTGACCTTAGCAGCTGGAACAGGCTGTTATTGGGGTGGTGAGGGTCTTTCATTATCCTGCAGGCTCTGGATTTGCACCTCTTGTTGTATAGAACCTGCAGGGGAGGTAGTGCAATACCCGTGGTACGCTCGGCTGAGCGCACCACTCTCTGTAGGGCCTTCTTGTCTTGTGCCGTGCTGTTTCCATACCAGGCAGTGATGTTTCCGGTCAAGATGCTCTCTACAGCTCCTGAGTAGAAGGACTGGAGTATCTTCCCCGATACTCTGAACTTCCTTGACTGTCTCAGGTGGTAGAGGCGCTGTTTCGCCTTCTTTACTACTGTGTCTATGTGTGTTGACCATGTCAGATCCTCTGAGATGTGGACCCCCAGGTACTTAAAGCTGCTCACCCTGTCCACGGTAGCCCCGTTAATCATCAGTGGTGTGTGTGTCTCCTGCTGTCCTCTCCTATAATCTAAAGACTTACGGGCCCTCAGGGGGTACACTTGTCGGGTCACGCGTCTGCTCTGCGCCATATCTCATAATGGCAGAAGCGAGACGCGATGACCTGTATGTAGGGTGACCAGATGCAAAACGTCCAAAAGTGGGACAACAGTAAGATTTTGGTGGGACAAAGTGGGACAACAGTACGATTTTGGTGGGACAAAGTGGGACAGATAGATAATGTAAATTTTTTTATTAGAATAACTGCCATGGTCTTCACTGAATAGATTTAAATCAAAGGTTAAAGGTTAAATCAAAATAAATACAAATTAAATACCACCTAACATCTGTTTTAAATATTCAAACGTCATCACTTGACAGGAATGTCTTGTGTTTGATATTCCCTGTTAACACAGAACTAGGGAAAACAGTGTAGTATAATACAAAAATAATAATACAAATAAATTGTGTTTCTATATTAGAATAACTGCCATGGTCTTCACCGAATAGATTTAAATTAAAGGTTAAAGGTTACCACAGTCGGCTGACCTGTATGAATGGGAGTGTTGTACTGTGTGATAGACACTTGTTATCTCAGCTGCAGTGAACTTGTCCGTCTGGCTATCATTGTTTGGTTTAAAAAGAAACGTATCCATAGATCTGGATGTTTCTTTTTGGTGAGCCACTTTCAAGTGAGACTCACGTCCACTGTGGCGCTTCAAGTTGTATTCTCCTCCATGCGTAATTGAAAACGAACTATGACACAAAACACAGAAAGCCTGCTGCGGATTGCCTGCCATCTGCCTCACCCAGTCGTTTGCCAGTCTTGGTTGTAACTGCAGGTCCGTTTCTTTTTACTGCTTTCCATCTTGAACTAGTTCGCTTGTAATGTTGTTGTGTTTTTTTTGACCAATCAGATTTGCGATATGAGGTAGCGTCACGACTCAGTCTCAGTCACGTCACAAGCAGGCAAGCAGCACGCTAAAGTACTATAACCAATCAGAGCAATGTGTGTGGACAAGAGGCGGGTTGCTACGTTTACTGTCTGTAGGGAGGGGCTTTTAGACGCATGTTTTTTTTGGCTTCGAAAAGAGGGACATCCTCTCAATATGAGGGACGCGGGACATTTGATCAAATGGTGGGACAGTACAACCAAAAGGGGGACACCTGGTCACCCTACCTGTATGCTATATAACGAAAGGTTATCCTATAACCTAGTTATATGAATACTGGCAGAGCGTCTCGCTCTCACCGCCCTGAGGTCCCTTGGTTGGGTTTTCAATGTTGGAAACTTTTTTTCCGAGGAAGGTAGAGTGTGACCATGTCCGGCGTCTTATAGGAGGACGCTGGGGCGTGGCCTGGTCAGGTGCATGGGTGCAAATAGTTTGTTCATGAGAACAGTAGGTGCTAGGAGATAAGAGTTATCTCATAATGGCAGGAGCGAGACGCTCTGCCAGTATTCATATAACTAGGTTATAGGATAACCTTTCGTTTTATGTTATGTTATGGTTAAAGGTTAGAATGATTGTCAATGTACTCAACGCAATTTAAATTTGTCTTTTTCGCATATATCCCTCCTAGTTACACATACACACGGTCCCCCATCTGTCTGCATGCAATGACAGTATGCATTTCATCAGAGAGGTCAGAGCACAGGGTCGCCTGCTGTGCAGCACCCCTGGAGCAGTTTGGGGGTTCAGTGCCTTGCTCAAGGGCTCAGAGGCAGCCACCCTTCAGTCACCAGCTCACAGCTGGAATACACCCTGCTGTCTGTGCCCGGGGATCGAACCAGCAGCCCTTTAAGTTATTTTTTCTTATTTAATTTTTTTTCTTTTATTAATCAACATCTTCAGTTTCCACATCAATGTAAATGTGCCATAATTAGCTAATTAGCTAGTTTTCATCTGTAGCCCCTGCCTACCATGCATGTCTTTATGGTGTGGGAGGAAACCAGAGTACCTGGAGGAAACCCACGCGAACACAGGGAGAACATGCAAACTCCACACAGAAAGGCCCACTGCTGGGGTTCGAACCCAGGACCTTCCTGCTGTGAGGCAGCAGTGCTAACCACTTTGATTATTGGCCGGCCTCTTTACCTCTAGGCCATTCTGCTGCCTCACAGCTGGAATCTATCTTGATCTATGCTTCTTGGAGCGATGATAAATACTCTGGTGTGATATTGTTCTGGACAAGCTCTTGTTTCTCTAGCTATGCCAGGCTGTATTGAAGGATCACTAATACTAACCGAGCTGTCCATGGGCACAGGAATAACATCTTCCAAAGCTGAAATGCAGTGGCAATACCTTTGAACGTCTAAGATAGGATAAGATAAAATATTCCTTTATTGTTCCCCTTGGGGAAATTCGGGCGGCAGATAGAGTTGTGCCCTTCCTGATGACTTGTCGTACAGAACTTGTAAGTGACTTTGGATAAAAGCGTCAGCTAAATGACTAAATGTAAAAGTAAATTCATATGAGCATTCTTATTTAATCCTTTACTTTCTTATTATCCTTATTGCAGTGTATTGAATACAGTGGGCAAAACACTCCCTGATGTCAAGAGTTGTTTGGTGTTCATGTCCCCGTGTGTGCGACGGCCTGCCTGCTGTGCCAAAGAGCGAAGCATGTGAGTCACTGGTGACCGGCTCTGCACGTTGGGTTGTATATCCACCAAAACATTATTTTGAGCTGGAAGGAGCGTAGCCAGCCTGCCTCTCTAGGGATTTCTGGCTGGAAGATTACCTGGACTTGCTGAATATGGAACAGGCAGCTTGCCTATTAAAATACTTTGATAAGGGCCATGGTTGGCCACTGGGACACTGTCCGTAGATTCCTTAATAAATCCTGATGCAATGTAAATAGGACGTGGGTACTGGCTGATTGCTTGTGCCTGACTCTTTACAGTCATTGAATGTTGTTGCAGGTTCTTTGGCGTTGCCCTTGCACCCCCCCCCCCCCACCCTTCTATATTATTATTATAATTATTTTTATGTATTTTATTGTTGAACATTTTTGTTGTATTGTTGGTGTTGTTGTTGATGTTGTAGTGTGTGTTTGTTTACCGGTGCTATAAAATGTATTCTGAATAGCAAAAAAAGAATAGAGTGGGTATATCGCTAGATATATCGCTAGATATAATAATCTAACATTGTACTAACAATCGAGATGGGAGATGACAGTAGCCTTCTTTTAAACTGTCTATCTCTCTTCCTGTTGCCTGTCACTGTGTGGTGAGTGATGTGTGTGTGTACTGTATGTGCGTGTGTGCGTGCGCATGTGTGTGTGCGTGCGTGATACAACAGGGCAGATACTGTATCTGATCACTGTGGTGCTGTAACATGACTGTGTGTCCGGTGGCGTAGAACAGTGGTTCCCAAACCTTTTGTTTATGCGGACCACTAGATTGTTATCAAGAACTTTCACGGACCACCTTGTATGCAAACAGTAAAAATAAATAAACATCAAACGTATATTAGGGGTGCACCGATATGAAAATTGGCCACCGATACCGATTGTTCAACTAACACAATCGGCCGATACCGATACCGATACTTGTGGCAAAAAATAAGTATTTGTAATTTTTTTAAATATTTTTTTAAATATTTTTCTTTTTTAATTTTTTTTAATTTTTTTAATAAAACTACTGTATATTTGTATGTGTATGTTTGTATTTGTAGGCCTCTTTACTTACTTAAAAAAAGGAAACATCAAGAAATATGTTTATGGTATCCTTATCCCTCTCCCAGTATCGTCTGGCGGCCTGCAGAGGGATACTATTTTCTCAACCAGAGCTTTCAACCAATGCAATGGAACCATTCTGGTGGCCTGCAGCGGGATACTATTCTCTCAACCAGAGCTTTCAACCAATGCAATGGAACCATTTTGATTGACAGTCGATTCGGCCAATTACGCCACACCGCTAGCACCCACCTCCTGCTGTTCTTACCACCAATCGGCAAGCGTTTATTCATTTTCTACTTCGGGGCATGCCGCCATTGATCTGCTTGCGAGAATGCGAGTCAAACTCAGAACCACAACAAGCTAATACGTTAGCTGCCCGGCAGTGCCCGCCGACCAGCGCGCTCCACAGGATGGCCAAACGAGACACAATGATTTTACTGCAACAAATGTTATAATAAAACAAAGCCTTTCTATACATTTGTCTGGTTGAAAACTTTATTAACAGATTGCAGAATGGGTAGTTGGGTACGGAATGGAACCGAGCTATGAACGGCTTGCTTGCTATCTTCGGGTAAATACTATGCTGATGTAATTGAACGTGTAACTAACTATATAACGTTAATGCCACAAAACGAATGTTTGTGTCATTTTAACAGCAGATACTTTCTTAAATGCCATCCTCCCGACAGAGCGGTGTTGATGGGGAGCTCTGATGGGTTCGCTTGGTTGTGTTATTAGCATTGAACAGCTAACCGAAAGCTAGCGTTAACTAATGTTAAAGGTTTAGCCATAACGTTACGTTGGCTAAAGTTGGGGCTATTCATAATCCAGCAATAATGGCTGCAGACCTGCAAGCAAAGTACAGCAAGTTGGCAAAGGAGTATTCCAACGAAAATCACATTTTCACCAGTAACGTTAGTCTTCTGCCTCCCGGTAGCTCATGCTGCAACGGAATGGAACTGAGCTATGAACGGACTCGGAGTAATGCCTTGCTGCTATGGGTAATAATAATATGCTGATGTTATTGTCCGTGTAACACTAACTATATAACGTTAATGCCACAAAACGAATGCCTTGTTAATCATAAGTAGTAACTTTGATGCAGTAGCTTGCTTGTGTGTGTGTGTGGGGGACGGCGGGCGTTGTGCAGGTAGGTCGCGAGTGAACTTTTTATTTTTTTGCCTTTTGACACTACACAAATTGATGGTTATTTATCGGCGACTGCTATCGGCACATTTGAGCTTATCGGCCGATAGGCCGATAGCAGTCAACAAGGCACTTATCGGCCGATACCGATACCCGACCGATATATCGGTGCACCCCTAACGTATATATAAAGTAAAGACCGGAGATGGGACAACACACACAGACACATTTATGCTTATAGCAGACTTAATGATTTTAGATCCAGTTCGTTTTTATGGTGTAATTTGGCTGTGTGAGTGAGTGAGTGAGTGAGTGAGTGAGTGAGTGAGTGAGTGAGTGAGTGAGTGAGTGAGTGAGTGAGTGAGTGAGTGAGTGAGTGAGTGAGTGAGTGAGTGAGTGAGTGAGTGAGTGAGTGAGTGAGTGAGTGAGTCAGGGAGGGAGGGAGGGAGCGTGCAGAGGGAGCATCGGTTAAAACTGTCGTCACGCACAAGCGCCACTATTTACCGATAATGATTAGTCTAATTTGAGAGAATAACAAACTATAATATCATGTTTTATATTGTTATATTGGTGTTATATAAATGTTCTATTATTTTCTATTTTATTTCGCTTTTTTTTCACTGACCACCTGCAATACCCTCGCGGACAGGTTTGGGAACCACTGGCGTAGAACATCCTGTGAGGAGGAGAGGGGGGCGAGACAGGACCAAATAGTCCCCGCTGAACCCTGAGAGAGAGAGAGAGAGAGAGAGAGAGAGAGAGAGAGAGAGAGAGAGAGAGAGAGAGAGAGAGAGAGAGAGAGAGAGAGAGAGAGAGAGAGAGAGAGAGAGAGAGAGAGAGAGAGAGAGAGAGGGAGAGAGAGAGAGAGACTAGCCAAGGGTGTGGACTCTTAACAGTATAGAACTCTCGCTAGACTACTAAGTACTCAACCTCATCTGGTCCACCGCCTTCAAAATATCACTGACTACACCAAGGCCCAGCAGGGAGCATAAACACTGACACACACTGCACACTAAATTCACCACTGTTTCTCATAACCCCAATTTCCACTGTCAGCATTTAGACACGAGAAAGGCCACAAGTCAATTAGAGGACTGTTTGTGGTGAGTTATTGAACCAGAAATGGCTATGCAAATAAAAAAAATTTGTTTCGTTTTTTTACACAGCAGAGCAGAACATCTCTACTTTCTCTTTCTGTCTTTTTAACACAAAATCACATGTACACACAAACACACACTCACCACAAAGAGTTTCTGAATGAAAGGCAGTTTTTTTAGCAGATCTCTCGGAGCCATTGTTAAATAGTGCAAGCTAATAGCTCTTTGAACATTGTTGCTGTTGTCCCTTGGAGCACAATGGCTCTGGCTTTAATTGATCGGTTCAGAAACTGAAGCGAGGGAGTGTGCCAGGCGTTGTCTCTTTACCACTCGCTGTAGACTGAATGGATGACTAGTGGACTTTTCTTCTCTCCATTTTGCTTCAGATTTGTTATCATACGTTTCTTTTTATGATTTTTGGGCTAATTTATTCCGATTGACAGAAATTAACAAATTAATGTCCACAGCGAACGTCTGTTCTGTAAAAATATGGCTTTAATATTCACCATTTTGAACTGAAGAAAGATTTTTTATAAAAAAAAATAAAACACCTGTAGGCCTACTGGTTCTTTTGTTTAGTTTTTCTTTGGTATGCTGGCAATTTTATCAAAGGTTGCTGCCATCCCATTTAGAATCACACATCTTGCTTGCTTGCTGAGGGATTCCACTCAGTCAGTTGCGATACGCATTTGCCTGATACATGTCGTTGCTGCATGCCGGGAGGAAGGCACGCATTGTATTGAATAAAATTGTGAACTACCCACCCCAGTTAGGACAGCCGAAACACGTCCAATCTTTCGCCGTCGACTAAAGACGCACTTCTTCAACCATTATCTGAAAAAAAAAAAAAAAAAAAAAAAATTATCTAACCCTAACTACCGTAACCATACTGTCATGCACTTGTCCTAATAAACTAACCTACACTGTAGCACTCAACACTTTGATGAACATTGTTACTCAGCTGATAGAGTTGTGCCCTTCCTGATGGCTTGTCGTACAGAACTTGTAAGTCGCTTTGGATAAAAGCGTCAGCTAAATGACTAAATGTAAATGTAAATGTAAATGTAATGTTATTACTGGGGTATCTGTAATTAAAATATCGCTTAAATGCAGGGGATCTTGCATTCTACTAAAGCCATGGATGACTCCCCTGATCAACCCCAACAGGAGCGCATCTACACCGGGCACACTCATGCACAAGAAAGAGTCACCATGGAGCGTGCAATTTGCTTTTTTTTCAGGCGAAGTTATATTCTTATTTTAACCTAAACTGTATATTTTTATTTAATAGTGTTGGTGTTTTAAGGGAACTAGATTATTTTTTACATCTTTTCTATTGCCAGTTTGCTTTTGCATATATCTATGCTATGTTTTCAATTCATTAAATAAAACTCATACTTTTTGCAAGGGTTGACTGACTGCCATAGAAATAATCAACCATCTACATACTGTAACTTTTCAGTGCACGTTTTTATTTGTTTACTATTTATTTGTGACAACAGCCTTGTGAGCTCCCGCACACAGACGTGATGGAATTCAAGTTCAAGTTTGTATTGATCACATATAGGCAGGCTACACATGACGTAGGCTACATGGCAGTGAGATTCATTGTTCTTGTATGCTCTCGTATTATTGTTATAGTAGGCTATTGTCAAGAAAGGAAGTACATTATTTTGAATCGAGGCTTTAATTCATAGCCGAGAAGCAGTCTCCTATCAGCTTCATTAATCCCGATCCGTCTCAGCCACAGCATGAGACCGGCTATGGAAAAAATCATAAATAGACTACTGTAAATAAAATAGCCTATAACATTATAAAGGATATAGGCTATAGCAGGGGTTCCCAACCTTTCTTCCCCAGAGCCCCACGATTCCTTGGAGACATATATGATAGGCTATACTGGGTCCGTCAGCGAGGAGATTTAGCCATTTGAGAATAGGCTATTATGGCCAAACGAGGGCCTATACATATTATTAAATGTTTTCATAAGCGTAAAGATACAAGGACAACAGTTATATTAACAATCAAGTTAGTTTACTGTATGCAGGCTTTGCGGGGCTCCGTGTGACGTGTCTGTGCCATGCTGTGTTATGTGCAAATTACTGTTGCATAATGTAGGCTATGCTATTATATATAATTTATATAGGCTACCTACCGACATCAAAATAGATTGTATGTGTGGTAATATTGAGTTGAGTTTCATAAATAATATGTGTGAATAATCAGAGATCATCACAGCTACCTTTCAAGAGCAGAGTGGACTCAGTGGCTAAATAAGGAACCATGCTTGAGACAGTTACATCAGATAACAGCAGCAACAGTTATTTCAACCCCCACTCAAGCAATGACTAATTTAGAGAACAAACAACACCTTCTTGAATTGACAGTATGTAAATGTAGAAGCAGAGACAGCTGGGTTGAACACAGGGCAGACCAGTTTAGACTTGTTGAAGCATGGACACTAACTTACAAACAAAGTAATCTATTAATCAACTGTTTAGTATCAAAAGAGTAAACCATAATATTAGAAATAAGGTTTGAAGAAATAAGGTTCGTGTTAAAGAAGTCATCACAGCTACTCTGCCAACTAGCAGGGGTGACGAGAGCTACTCTTCACCCCCACTCTGTGATCAGATTAGTACTATATGGTAGTTTGGCCCAAAGTGTATTCACACCCCCCACCAGAAGGACATCAGGCCAGCCCCCCCCCGTGAGAAGACACACAGAGGAACCCAGAGGGAGGGGCTGCCAGCGCCACAGGACACCGCTCACAGAAGGCGCCCACAGGAGATGCATGATTGGATCAACTGTAATAGTGAACTGTATTCTATTTTGGCTAGAAATGGTAGTATAAAGGAGGGGACATTTTGGTAATTCTGGAGCCCAGATCCCACCCAGATCTGCGTGCTCCACCGACTCCTCCCGACCAGAGAAACTACTGCTTTTTGATGTAAGTAAGCCGGATGGAACCCATATTGTTTGGTTAGACTAGAATGTAACTTAGCTTAGAAACCAGGCTTACTTATATGCAAAAAAGGGCTTACAGCATGGTCAATGTATGTTCAGATTATGTTGCCGACTGTTTTATGTACATTATTGAGGTTGGAGATGCAAACCTGATTGTGATATTTCTGTACAACAGACAGCTCTGTTAATGTTCTCTGATCATCTTTTGTATGTAAAAATCAACCTTTTATTCACCCTTGGCCCTGACTCAAATAAATCAGTTGAGTTGAAATACAGTTCTGGTTTGTCTGGCCTACACGTTTTATTCCTCATCTGCTAAAGTCTGATGAGGAGACCAACAATTCTATCAAGTATGAATCTTTCCTCCTCCTTCCAGATAGTCAATCTCATTGTGTTGTGCTACAATAACCTCAAATTATTGTAGAAAGTCTGTGGGAATCTACCACATATGCCCCTACAAATCATATGAAACCATGCAGGTAGAAAATTGACGGAAAATTCGTCGCGATTTGGAATCAAATTGACGGAGAACTTTAATCCCTGGGTATTAATCGAACGAAACGAAAAAAAGGCAGTCATATTCCAGCATGGTTATTAATGACACCAATGGCAAACAGTGGTTAACGGTCTTTATTAGTGTTTTGCGGTGCCCAGGCAGCAATGGTCTTTAGGAAGTTAATAGATATCATATCCGACATCACCTTGTACACGTCTGTCAGCCTGTCGCCTATTTCTCCCATAACACGCGTTCGCTCGGCTTAGTCCACTTTTCCACATTTCATGGGGGTGTTTCATTACCGTATATGGTTAATTACGGGTGGTTCTATATGCAAATGCTAAATTCGCCCTGGGGCCTCATTTATCAATAATACGTAGAAAGTGTTCTATTTTTGTTCCTACGCACGGAATTTAGAATGTCTCTACACATTGAAAAATCAGTATTTATCAAACGTGCGTGCACAGGTCGTACGCCTGCAAGTACTCTGTGTTGATAAATACCACTTGTTCTACGCTCCTTGCTCGTGCACGATTCTAAGTATTTGCATACAGAACCGCCCCTAATTAGTAATGAAACACCCCCATGGAATGTTGAAAAATGGACTAAGCGAACTATGATAAAACATCACTGAAAGAGCGATATTGATCATAGAGGTCTAACCAACAAATTGTACCTATACAGCATTTTCCATTGTGAACAATCTTATTTGGAAACATGACACCAGTGTTAATTTTGGCAGCTATTTTAATTTTAGTTTTAGTCTTAGTCATGTGTCAAATGCTCCTTTTTCATTTTCATCATATTTAGTCACCTTCATATATTTTTCGTTTAGTCAGTTTTAGTCAACTACAGGTCTGAGCATTTTAGTCTTAGTCAGTTTTAGTCTCGATTTGGTATTTTTTGTTTTAGTCTAAATTTCACACACGTACAGTGTACCCATTCTGCAATCTGTTCATACAATTTTCAATCAATCAATCAATCAATCAATCAATCGTCACACACACATTCCCTTTTGTTCGTTGAGTACAACCGTAGATCGCTGACGTCACTTTAAACTTAAAATGGCGGCCTCCATCAGAGCATTCGGCTAACAACATTAGCTTAGCGAACCTGCCACTGTACTTCTATGTGTATAAAGTGTGCTAACAAAATATCACAGCCCCTAAGACTGGGAGCGTTCTAACTCTACTGAGCATGTACCCAACATTATATGAAAAATTTAAAGTCATTACGATGTTTTAGTGCGCTTCAAGCGCTAAAGGGATTCATTAACAACGTATACTAGCAGCTATCGATTAGCCGGAAACGGAAATGCTGAAATAATAACGTGAATTATTCTAAAAGTTATAATTAATTTGTTATTTCTTGGCATAACGACTAAATTGGGATGGGAGAAAAAACACAGAAAAAGGAGGAGAAAAGAGTAGATACAAAAATATATATATATTTAATCGTATATGATTATAGATATTTTTTGAGAATAAATAAATCCAATGAAGTTGTAAATTTCACAGACAACTCCGCTGAGGAGGAGGGAGCGTGCAGACTATCTTCGGTGTGCCGGGAGCCAAGGATGTTGACTGACCCGGTCCTATGAACCAGCACATTGACAGAAATAAATGACAAGCGGTTTTTTCAAGTTAGATTAAGACCTTGCAAGGGTAGACTTACTTAAAACTGCTGTATGATCCTATTGACTGAATTGCTGCTTTCAGCAGGCCAACTGCGCTCTACAATGCCTATTGTGTGGTTGCGCGAGCCCATTATAATTGCGCTCCTGTTGGGTCGTTGGTTTTGGTCAGAGTCATTATGCGCATCGCAGATTATCTGTACATTGACAGAGTGGAATCCCGTTCTATTCACATAACTGTATTTGTTTATTGATGGAGCTTTGAAAGCTACACGGGTACAGTCTATTGCTCCGATGATGTTGGGTAACCTGGCGTAAAATCCTCTCTTGGCCTCGGCCTGCTGTTATTATTGATATATGGGTATTGCATGTAGTTGGGGGTTGGGGAAATTATGACATCCACCACTGCGTTTTGTTCCACGCTCAAATTTGGGTCCCAAATTGCGGTACAAATCAAGGAGAATGTGTCTTGGGTAGCGGACTCTACCTATTCCAAATGCTATTTATAGGGTTTGACAATAATTACACTAATGTCGCTATTTTACAAAGTATAATTAAATACGGGTTCATGCCGAAGACGGCGATGTTGAAACTAATGCATTAAAGCTTGCAGTTTTCCTATTCTACCACTTGGTGACAGGTATGCACGGTCTGAGCTGTGCGTATATATACGTACAATCTCAAGCACACGTTCATGTTGATAAATCCCACACTTTGCTTAGAAATGATCGTACGCACGGTTTACGCACATATCTGTGCATACGCAGCATTGATAAATGAGGGCCCTGGTCTGGGTTTTTCAAAATAAAATTACCATCTGTCACTTCCTGTTTAATCCAGCCCTGCATCATGTAGGGATATCATATCTGCTTTCATTGGTCTACGCTGGGGCCTGGTGGTTGTTACAGTCCTGGGCCTGTTTTTATCAAGCATCTCAACATTGTGAGGTGTATGGTCATGTGACCTAAGCGGTCTGATTCTAGGTCAGTAGTCCTACTTTTAGAAGTGTGATAAATATGCCCCAGATTGTTATTTTTCTTTCGTTCGCAATCATTCCCCCCATTAGAACAGATGCATGTTGTATATGTTCTGGTTTGGGCCCACACAGTACCCTGCCATGCTCCTGGCTAGCATCATCAGAGGGCAGAGTGTGACCTCCCCTCACCCACACAGTACCCTGCCATGCTCCTGGCTAGCATCATCAGAGGGCAGAGTGTGACCTCCCCTCACCCATACAGTACCCTCCCATGCTCTTGGCTAGCATCCCCAGAGGTCAAAGTGTGACCTCCCCGCACCCACACAACACCCACTTGCTGAAATATAACAAGAAGGTTGTGTGCATCAGCAGACCACCTGGCAATGTGATGTCATCACTGTGCGCCAAGGGAATGGATCTGGCAATGTCTCTTGTTTCCAAGCCACCTCTCCCTTTCACCTCACACAGAGATGAGAGGGTTTTTTAAAACACGAGAGGCAGAAATGAATATGTCAGATGTCTTCCCACATGATTGGAAGGATTCCAAAGGAACCAATTAGTGGCGAGAGCGATGGTTGTACTATAGCACTCAGCTGAAACCATATTAACTTGTGGAAAACCATTTTGCTATCCAGTAGAGGAAAAAAGTTAACGGCCGACTCACTCACTCACTGATCTGGCAGTGTATTGGCACTGCCTTGCCATTTGATCTCTTAACGCCCATGCCTCCTTCATCATCCTCCAAGTGTTCTTATTTGATATTTAGAAAGGCAGTGTTTGACTTAATGTTGTTTACTTTCCAAATTGCTTCAAAGATGGAATTTGCCATTTCAATATTAGCTCATATTGTTGTTCTGGGTTTAGCACAAATGTCTGGAGGCAATGGCAATTACGGTAGGAAGTAAGACTGATCTGAATCTCAAATAACCTGCCACCATCTGAACTGAGTGGAACCCTTTGAATCACTTCTTATTTTTCACTTATTGAAAAACACTCAGCACAAAAATGGGTTAATAGGCTGTATGACTCTACAGTGTCGGCTACCCCCTGATAAGCACTACATTAAAAGAGTATGTTGGGCGTAATTACTAGGGTTGTCAGTCACTATCAATTATTTTGTTATCGATTAATCTGTTGATTATTTTATTGATTAGTCGATGAATCTAAACGATTAATTTACAAGAAAAACAACAATTGATTCTATTTGCAATTGAATATTTCAAAATGTTGTACTAGTATCCTCAGGTCACATGGGTAGTTGCCTATTTGACACCACCTACTGAACACCCAGAGTAGGAGATGAGCCATGAAGTTTATTTATGTCTATAAATGCTGTGTAGTGTGGATGTGTACAAGAGGACATAACAGAATAAGTCCTTTTAATCTAGATGCTTTTATCTAACAATATACTTGATATTACGATGGTGCCCTAATACCGTGAATGACACAAACTCATTCATCCATACATGCATTCATTCCCTTTTTTTTTTTTTTTTTTTTTACATTTTAATATCAAACTTGCATTTGTATTTTCTCCTATTTTGATTTGCTATCCCATTCTTTAACGAAGCACCAGAAACGGTAAGAAAATATATAGGTTTGACGATTAAGTATTCTGTTTCATCATCTAATTCCAAGAAGAGCTTAGATTCAAAGAGGACACACTTAGCATAGTTTGTAATCTTCTCTCTGCCTCATATATCTATCTGTACGATACTTGTTTATGTTACTGAGGGAAGCCTCGGCTCGGGGGACTGACTAGGGTCGGGCTAAACAACGAATTGCATATCACATGTGGATTAGAGGTGGGGGATGGGAGGGGGGAGCGAAGACCACCATAAACTCTGGTTTGTTTTGCCCCCAAGCCTTCTCGTCTCAGTGGTACTGTATGCATCAGCTGTTATCAGAGGGAAAGTGAACTCATAACGGTGTGTGTGTGTGTGTGTGGTTAGCATTCTGCATGCATAACAGGCTTCGAAGCCTCGTTTTAATTTTTGCTTCAAAGCCTCAGTAGTAATTATCAATGAATAATCGAAGCTTCAATCTTCTCGCACAAAAACGCCAACGCGGTGGGAAACTGAGAGCTGTGGGGTTTGGCAGGTTTTCTGAAAGCTCGTACGATGCCGCTGTCTTAGCCCCTTTCGGGACTGTGATGCACAGAGTAATACACAGTCCCTTATACTAGGGGTGGGCAATATGACGATATTAAATAAATATCAGGTACAGGTCATTAACGATACACTTTTTAAACATATCGTGGACATCGTGATGTTTTGCACAAAACCTCATGTCAGTTTCTAAGCCGCCGCGGCTGAGATGAGACTTACTTTAGCGCAGCACTTTCCTCTTTCCCTCACACAGATACACACACTCGCCCAATTTACGCCACATACATGCACATACACGCACGCACACACGCCCAGAGAGGCGGTAACTAAGTTAGCCGCTAACTAACGTTAGCCGTAGGGATGCCCCGATCACGTTTTTTGCCACCGATACCGATCACCGATCGTCTATGAGTCATATCGGCCGATACACTGCCGATACCGATCGTTTTTGGTTTTCTTATAGCAGCTGGCAGTATTATACTGTAGGTCTAACACAGGCATTCTCAAAGTCCGGTCTAAATTATTGAATCTAATCTTAGAAATTAAGTAAAGTGAATAGTACTGTGTGTTAAGCATAACAGTAGTTAATTTACTTATGACCATTATAGTCAAAGTATTTTCGTATGAACTGAAACGTATAAGATGTTCGCAGTGTTCAAATCAAGAGTTTTATTTGTCACGGCATACAAGTATACAATGAAATGCGGGATTCAGTGTTCAGTTATGAAGCATGATAGCTAATTAGCCAACAGCTGCAAAAACGAATAATGTCAAAATTGTTATAAGACATTGATATCAGGAGCTATCTGTAGCTACTGCTAGCCGGCTAGATAACGTTAGACAACGCCTCATCTATTAAACTAAAGTGAACTATTTAGTTTACTGGGTAGCTACCTAGCTAACGGAGGTCTCATGCACTCGACTATTGCCAGAGCATTTGTTGATATCAGGAGCTATCAGTAGCTAGCCAGCCTCATGTATTAAACTAAAAGTGAATAGTTGACATTTTGTTTAAACAGTAACGTTAGCTAGGTAGCTAACGTTACGTTAGCTCACGGAGGTCTCATGCACTAACTATAGACTATTGCCGGAGCTTGTTGACATGGGTCTGGGAGGGGGAGGGGGAGGGGCAGTGCGCTGCAGCAGCAGCAGCTGTGTGCCTGAGAGAGAAGTCAGTGAGTGAGAACTCCACTGAGAATTGGATCATGTTTTTCGCGCGGAATTCACCGATATTTATACTGAATATCGGCCGATACCGATCGCTGGCCGATCGATCAGGGCATCCCTAGTTAGCCGCTAACCCTGGAAACACTCACAGGGGAGTGATCCACGACACCAGTTCCATTAGTGGGGAAAGGGGGGGTGGGGGGGTTATATTGACGAGGCTTGACAACAGAGGTTTATATAATCATCATATTGGCGTGACTGTATCCATAAAAGGGTTAAATCATGCATTTTTAAGTGCTTTAGAGGAAATGTCAAAATATCGCAATATATATCGTGTATCGTGATAGAGCAAAAACATATTGTGATATCATTTAGAGGCCATATCGCCCATCCCTACCTTATACGACCATTGAAAAATCCTACAATTCTGTCTGATGCACCGAGTGAATACACAGTCCCTTATACGACCATTAAAAAATCCTACAATTCTGTCTCACTTTTCTCTATCAAAACGCTTGTCGTACAGGTGTCGCAAAGAAATGTCAAAGGTACTCACAGTTGCACGAGGGTTTCGGACAGACAAACGCTAGGGTTTGAAAGCTTGGCGCTGCTAATAAACATTTTAAATAATTTTCTGGTCAACACGGCTTTATTTCTGGCGATTCCGGTGATCACAGCGCAGGCGCATCAGGCACCCAAAGCTAACTCTGTGGCGTCCTTGACGAAGACGGGCAGAAGCACTTGGATTGGTCCCCGGGGCGCGGCTCACGTCGACGCCCTGTCTGCTCCCGGCTGCCCATGGGGGGAAGGATGACGGGATGGGTTAGGCGCAGAGACTCAATCGCATTGGCGACTGAGAAAAAGACAATGCATGTGTGTGTGGGTGTATCCCGGTGTGTGTGCGCCGCTCCAATTGCATGTCCAGTTCGTTGCATGCCGAATAAAGACCCCTAAAGAGGTCCTGCATTATTATATTATATGACCAAATTAGGTCTAGATTGCCACCACTTTAATCAATGGGAGGACGGGGATATTTGCGAACGCTTAAACTATATCTTAAATTATGGCTATGGGTCTAATACACCCGTCGCTTATCAATGACTTGCTTGCAGTCAACATGTATGAAACGGATTGTTTTTTCATCTGTACATTTCCGTTTTATACCGTTTTGAATACGAGTATAGTTTTGGAGATTTCTAGTAATTCCAGAGAAAGACACGATAATAGCCCTTTAGTGGAATACACAAAACACATTTTTCCGGCTGATTTATGAATCGTTTTCAAATAAACGCTAGATTATCGATAGTATATCTGTCCTCATGGACAAAGAGAAGCAGGGTCTGAAAGATCGATGTATCATCCCACCCCTACCTACTACTACCTCATCTCAGTAGTATACCTACCACTATCATCTCAGTAGTATACCTACCACTGCCTCATCTTAGTAGTATACCCACTACTACCACATCTCAAATCAAATAAAATCAAATGTATTTGTAAGGCCCGACAACACACGTTAATGTCCCCATGGGCCGGACACGTCTTCTTTAAACAAGTCAAGAAGAAACATCACAATAAATCAAGAACAAAACAAAAACACCATGAAGTCCAAAAAATTTAAAATAAATCAAATAAATGAATGCAACACTCCCAGACATACCCCACACAAAGGTAAAGAAAAACTCACTAAAACATAGCAATAGGAAAAAATGCATCACAGGTAATGTGGAGGAGAGAAACCTTAGAAGGGCCGTTCAAGGGGGGATCTCCCTTCTTAGATGTCGGTAATATTAGTGTTGCAATAAAACAGGCGAGACAGTTGGTAAGCATGCACACATATGTGTAATGAAACACAGTTAATTGCATGCAATAGCAACTGAACATTTTGAAAGATTGAAAAATAGAGCTGATGGCGGATCTACTTGAGGCATGGGGGTGGCGCAGAGAGGGTCGCATCCTCCCGGTCATCATCACAGGACGTCCACCACTCCGGTCATCACCACGAGACAGCCACTCACAGGGAGACGGGACAGGCAATAGACAGTTTGCGTGATTGTGATGCGCGGACATAGCAATAGATACATGTGGTAAGCATATGTGAATAGAATAAGGCTGTCCCCGAACCCTGTTTTTAGGGTTCGAACGTTCGCCAGGGTTTATCGAACGAACGTTCGAACGTTCGTTTTTTTAACATTTTAAAATTACAAAAAATATATATAATTAAAAAAAAATTATAATATATATATATTTTTTTATTGTATTATTATAGATCCTACGGAGGGCGGCATTGCATAGTCTATTGGTGAAAAACATGTTGTTTACAGTGGTGGCTGTTCATGTAAACATGTAATTAAACAAAGCACTCAGAAGAAAATAAACAAGCTACTGCATCAAAGTTACTACTTATGATAAACAATATAGCCCTTGCACATCGCAGTCACGTAAGGGGCTAGATAAACAAAGGCATTCGTTTTGTGGCATTAACGTTATATAGTTAGTGTTACACGTTCAATAACATCAGCATATTATTTACCCAAATATAGCAAGTAGCAAGCACTCGTCCTCAGAGTCTGGCTATTCCCATCATGTCACTGCCATTGGCTCCGCGCCGCGCTCTCACCGGCCGTCTTACCCCACGGATGCACGCCCGTCCTGGGCATCGGTCAACCATGGGCTCCCACCTAACTGGGAGCACCATGCGCCCCAGCCGTCCCCTTGGGCTTCCGTTGCTCATAAGAGCCCTGAGTTGTACCCATTCTGCAGTCTGTTAATAAAGTTTTCAATCAGACACATGTATAGAAAGGCTTTGTTTTATTATAACATTCGTTGCAGTAAAATCATTATGACTCGTTTGGTCATCCTCATCTACGTTCTCGGCGGGGAGCTAACGTATTAGCTACGGTAAGTCTGTTGTGCTTCTCGCAAGCAGATCAATGGCGGCATTGCTGGAAGTAAAAAACTAATAAACGCTTGCCAATTGGTGGTAACAGCAGAGGCGGGTGCAAGCGGTGTGACGTAATTGGCAGAATCGCCTGTCAATCAAAATTGTTCTATTGCATTGGTTGAGAACTCTGGTTGAGACAATAGTATCCAGCTACAGGCCGGCAGCAGCCTGGCAGACCATACTGGTTGAGCCGAGCGCCGCCTCTTCACATCGCTTCAACCCCGTGCGCCTCCTTTATTTTTCTTTCACCGAACGTTCGAACCCATTAATTAATGTCCGAATGTCAGCGTAACGAACGAACGTTCGAACGTTCGGGCTCATCCTTAGAATAGAATAGATATATGTAGTAAGAATATTATGTGAATAGAATAGAAGTACTTAACCCAGCAATGAACTCAACGTCTAAACCACGTTGACAGACCATGGACAGAAGGCGGTAAGAAGCTGATCCATGGCCTTGGTGGTGCACGTAGAACAGTCACTGCAATATTGGCCAAGACCCCGAGACATCCACCACCATGGTCAACACTACGAGACAACCACTCAGAGAGATGGGGAGAGGGGGGGGGGGGGGGGGGGGGGGATTGGGGACAGGGGTTAGAGAGTTCCCATGTTTGTAGTGGGCGGAGATGGAGCAATAAATACATGTAGTGAGCATATTATGCATACATGGTGACAGTAGAATCAAAGTATATAAGAAAATTGTGAAATTTAGTAATAGATGGAACTAAGAACTACTGCAAGCGTATGTATACAGGATGAGATACAAGACAATGGCTCAGGGCCATATGCCCCGGGGGCAGGAGGAACCACTCATAATTGGTCAGGGAAGAGCAGGTAAGGTTCAGCGCTGCAGGCCAGACAGAAGGGGGTATGAAGCTGTTCCATGGGACCGGTTGAGACAGAGACAGAGGTTAAAAAGATTCTTCCATGTCTGCAGAAAAGCACACATGGGAGCAAATAGACATCCTTACTAAACTAGACAGATTACAGTTTTTCTCAATTGCTTTGGTGCATTTCTCAGATCAGAATTAAAGTTCTCATAACTGTTAGTTCAACCTCCACAACATTTAGTAATTTGTGCACATCATAGTAGCAGTTTCTCATTCCTCCGAACAAATTGCAAATGCTTTTGAACATGCATCAATTGCTTTCATACAATTCTCTGCTGTTTTATAACATTATCATTTGCTTATGTCATGTCAGTCAAAATTAACTATACTTATGAATGCTGAATAGTCATTCTCTATTAAACTAATAGTCCTCATTTCATTGCTTGAGTCATTACATACAAAAATGTTGAACTAGTTGTCAAAATCTGTCAATTGTGGTGGACCATGTTGTCAATCACGGCCTCACGATGGCTGATGCTGGTCGAAGGGTGCAGCCAAATGTTGAGAGAACCACTGTAAATTAAATTATTCAAACATTTAGTCGGGAGAGCAGGTGTGTACATTGGACAGTAATTCAGCACTAAACAATCTGCACTGCACTACTGCCATTGTGTCATACATAAAGCTTACAGTGGGAAAATAACTTGTTTACATTTTACATTTAGACTTACAGCTTTACTGCAGCACAGATTTACTGTATTGTAGTGTAAAGTAGTGTTACAGTAAAGATTTGCCATATTTACAGTACGGTACTGTACTGCAGCATTTGGGAAGTGGGAAGCACTGTTATTGTACACTACAGTAATATGGGTCACTGTGAAGCAGTATATCTCATGTTTACTGTACATTACTGTAATGTTACTCTGCACCACATAGGATTGCAAGACAACCTCACAGAGGTGGAAGGGGGTCCTTTTTACTCCACAACAAGAGGAAGCCATTTGTGCAATGGTGATTGCAAACAATGCCATACGGTTGAGAGAGATACAAAGCGCAGTTATAGAGGATGACAATAGCTTAGGGAATATTGAATCCGTTTCAATAGAGACCTATCTCAAACCCTGCCCCTTTTCTTGATCCTCCAATCACAGCTGTCGCTTACCTCTGACTTCCTCGTAAAAACTTTGTTTGTACGAGGAAGTCAGAGGTAAGCGACAGCTGTGATTGGAGGATCAAGAAAAGAGGGCAGGGTCTTGAGACAGGTCCGAGTGCATTGAAATGCGCATGAAACAATTGTAGTACTATGTGCCATTTGACCGGAGCGACAGAGTGAAGGAGATCCGTCGCCAGTATAGGTAAAACATTTATGTGTTCTATGCATACTCTAATGTTCAGTGCTGTAAACTGGTTACTTTGTGTAGTGCCATGCAGTACACTTACATGACAGTTCATACTGTACAATATGTTGTCCAAAATGCATTACAGTTTTTCTCAATTGCTTTGGTGCATTTCTCTGATCAGAATTAAAGTTCAAAAATACCTTCTTAGGTTGAGTTTCTGGATTTATCAAACCCGTCAGGGTATATTCCCAATGAAATAAAATTGACCACCTCGGTCCACCGATTCTCCATTGCTATACAGACCAGGGTCGGGATAAGTATTATTAACACACAAGTGATTTTTGATGCATAAAAAGTGATATTATTAACACACAAGTGATTTTTGATGCATACAAAAGTGATTTTAAAACAAGATAACGCTAAACTCAGGCCTATATCTTTTTACAGCTGGGTGTTACAGCTGGGTGTCGTCAGCTGGGTGTCGTCAGCTGGGTGTCGTCATCGTCACATTCAGGTGTACGACATTTTATCATCTACTTTATACATGCTTTATACATTCTGCTGCAAAGCCAATTACATGCAAATATTTACATGCTTATACAGTAATAAGTTATGTATGTACAAATATGTTTAAGATATTGCTCACCATCAACAAGTCAAACAAGACGTTCGGCTGCAGAATATTGTAGCTTGAAAACGAGTGGAAAAGGATTGTGGGTCATGCGCATGCGTGCGCAAGCGCAGGAGCGCTCGGCAGCAGAATTCAGCAGGGAGTAGGATTTTGCAGAACACCGGCACCAGTATGCACAAGTAAAACATTTATGTGTTCTATGCATACTCTAATGTTCAGTGCTGTAAACTGGTTACTTTGTGTAGTGCCATGCAGTACACTTACATGACAGTTCATACTGTACAATATGTTGTCCAAAATGCATTATATTACACAGGAAAAGTTTATAGTTTTTCTCTCTCTCTCTTCTGGGATAAAGTGTGTACCAGGGAACCGCTGCACACATTATACGTTGATGAGGCAGGTTTCAATCTGGCAAAAGGTAGAAGGCGTGGAATAAATCACATTGGACAGAGAGCAACCATTGATGTTCCAGACCAACAAGGAGGGAATATTACAATGTGTACAGTGTGTACAGTAATGTGTAACTGTAGATTTCAAATGGCTATGCAAATAGTGTATAGTGCTGTCTTGAGCATTTTCAGGTAGTGTCACCAAGATCTGACTTTTTTTGCATTGGAAAACATAATGATCTGTCATAATGAAAACATGACAAAGCCATTTGACATATCTTGTTCATAAAGAATGGTGTCAGGACTTTTGATGACACTGACACTTTCATTGACATGAATACTTGCTTTTGAGGAAGGAACTATCCATTTTGAGCAAGTGACATGCTTTTGCAGGTTATCAACTAGGTTTTGCAGTTTGTACTAATTGTTTTGAGAAATGCACTAACTGTTGTGCAAATGTTAAAGGTGATGTGAGAAATGCACCAAAGCGACTGAGAAAAACTAAGAGTCCCCGACCAGGTGAGATCAGGGTAGGTTGAAGGAGAGAGAGAAAAGATGGGTCTTAAGCAGGGATTTAAAAGCAGAACTACAGAGCAGGCGCCCCGGACGACGGCAGGTCATTTTTTTCCACAGGTAGGGAGCGCGGTAGACTCTGTGGCCGGCGGATTTCTTTTTAACCCTAGGAATCGATAGAAGCCCCGCATTTTGTGAGCGCAGAGCACGAGCACGAGAGATGAGATGAGAAATGCAAGCCCATTTCAAATTTTGTAGGTGAGGAGTAGCACTTTAAAGTCAGATCTGGCTTGAATAGGAAGCCAGTGTAAGGCGGACAAAACTGGTGTGATGTGATCAAATTGTCTAGTTTTAGTTAGTATCCGTGCAGGCGCATTTTGCACGAGTTGAAGATTTTTGATGGTTGAATTAGGTAGGCCTGAAAAAGGTGCATTACAGTAGTTAGACATGATGAGACAAAAGCATGAATTAGGGTTTCAGCATCAGCCAGAGTAAAAATGTTGCGATATTACGAAGATGAAAGAAGGCAATTTTCATGAAATCTTTTATATGTGCATTAAATGAGAGGGAGGAATAAAAAATTACTCAGAGGTTTTTTATGGTGGAGCTCTGAGATACATGACAAGTATCAAAGTTGAGGGAGATGTCCTCAAACAGGCCTCTGTGGTCTCAGTAGTATACCTATCACTACTTCATCTCAGTACCTCCTACTCAGTAGTATACCTACTACACCTCATATTGTGAGGTTTTTGTCCGTTGCTCACCTACTCGCTCTGTTCCTTTAAGCCTACTCGCTCTGTTCCTTTAGTTTTCTGTTAATCAATTGCATTCCCCTATTCACACGCTTCTTCCCGTAGACGCCGTTTGATTGGTGCTTCCCCAACCACACGCTTGTCAATCTCATCCCGCAGCTGTCACAGCTTGTCAATTAAGCATTCCTTTGATTATATATACCCCGTTTCCCCATTCAAGTTTTGTTGGATCGTTTTGATATATCATCAGCATTCGCCGTTCCTTCCTTGCCTGCTGTTTTTCCCTGTGCTTTGCCTCCCAGGATATTCAAGAAGTATTCCGCTTGGACAACCCGTTCCCCGTGGCGACACGCTCGCCCTGTTTGATCCTGCTCTCTTTACGCACAGCGCCTGGGTGAGTTTTGCAAGACTGTCTTTGACCCTATTCGTTTTTTGTGTGTTTTAGACACTGAAGATATCCTGCTTTTTGTCAGACTGTCACTCACCCAGTGTCAGTTTTTTGGATTGTTCATTGGGATAATATTTGCTTGAACATCGCTCACTGTGTGTATTCACACCGAAGATATTATCACTTGGATTATTATTGGGACTTCGCTCACTGTGTGTATTCACACCGAAGATACTGTCACTTGGATTATTATTGGGACTTCGCTCACAGTGTTTATTTGCACCGAAGATTCTATCACGTGGATTTGTGTTGGGACATTACTCACAGTGTGTATTTACACCGAAGATTCAGTCACTTGGATTACTCTGTTTTGGGACAAGTCACTTCTCCTGTCACCTGCTCTGTTCCCAACTGTACTCTGAGCTAATCCGCTCCCTCTCTCCCTCTCGGTCCCGTTTACCACCTCGGAGAGCTGCCGAGAGGAATCTGCAGAGCGGCTCTGACGTCACCGTCTGCTTCCCCAGACGAACCATCCCGGGAGAAGCTGCAGAGCAGCAACATTCATCTATGCTTGTATCCCAGTCTTTGTTTGTTCTCTACCAAGTTTATGCTGCTCTTTAGTGAAATAAAACAAGCCCTTGTTTTTGGCAACTCTGAAACAACTCTCTTTGTGTCGTAGCGTTTGGGGTCGGTGTCAAACCATAACACATATCAGTAGTATAGACCACTGCAACACTTCCGGGATTCTGAAATCATAGAGGAGATTGCGGGGGGAGAAAATGAATGAATGTGGATGAGAGCCTTGATGTAAGTGGTTGTAGCTACGGCTGTGTGGGTGCTAGAAACATGATCGAATATACTTTTATACGCCTGAGTCTCCTGAACATGGCGCAACCAATTCCAAATTGATCTGAACTTAATCGGCCGAGCTATAGTCCCTTTTTCAGCATCTACTCCCCATACGCATGCGCAGATTGCCAAAGGATTCTGAAGGCGCGCGAAGCCACATTGGAATATTCCATCAGAGGGGTGACGCTTGTGCCTGCTTCGGTGGCCAGTGTCCTTTCAGTCGAACAGGATAATAAAACAATGATCCCACTCAATGGCCAGACGTGTCTTATGGCGACATCTACAATTACCTCATTGAGTCTCCAGGTAGACTAATGTTTATATTTAAGTGCAGTGGTCTATAGCCGCTCACATTACCACCACAAGCTCCCCCCCTCTGATGGAACATTCCAACGCGGCTTCGCGCGGCTTCAGAATCATTTGCCAATCTGCGATCCTCCATGAGCTCAATGTAACACGGAAGTGCAGTGGTCTATACCTACCACTACCTCATCTCAGTAGTATACCTCCTACTCAGTAGTATACCTACCACTGCATTATCTCAGTAGATACCTACCACTGCACTACTGCATCAGATTGAATACTTGTCATGTCCAGGGCCCTCATTCATCAACGTGTTCTACGCACAGATCTGTGCTTACCCTGTGCGTACGATCATTTCTAAGCAAAGAGTGGGATTCATCAATTTCGATTTGAACTTGACTCCGTGCTTACATCTACGCACAGGTCAGACCACACTTACCTGACGCCCAGTGGTAGAATATATTATTACAACAAGGAAATGAGCTTCTGTGCATAATAACACTGGCATGTTCTGTACGAACCGTAGTTCATTATAGTTCATTGTAAAATAGCAACAGTAGTGTAATTATGGTCAAAACCCTATAAATAGCATTTGGAATAATAGATCTTTCTCTCAGAATGAATGCAGCATGGTTTATATAGCGTTATCGGAATATACGGGGTGTAGGCTACTGACTGACTGCGCTCCGCGTAGCTTGATTGATTGATTGATTGAAAAGTTTATTAACAGATTGCAGAATGGGTACAGTACAGTACAGCTCAGTACATACAATTGTTAATTGGGGATGCAGACCAACTTTCGTCTTGTTTACATCAGGGTCCCCCATTTTCAATTCATCATAAATCATAAAGCTCAACTCGTTATTATTTTGCGCACAGACCGCCGAAACACGGGAACGTTTTGATTATATTTAAAAGGCTTTACGTTAAACGAAACAAGTGGAATTTCGAAGCTGTAAGCAGAATAAGTCATATGAATATAGTGTTCTTCCCCCTTTTTACTGTATAAGAAAGAATAGAAAACGCATTGCAATGACACCATGCAGATAGTGGACAGACTATGTATATGATGGGATTCAAGTTCGCGTTTTTGTTGCTCATAGGCATGCTGTCAGAGTATGATATCTTAATCAAACATTCTAGAACATTTGTCGTCACAGATCATGTCCTAATAGAACATAGGCTATGGCATGGATCGTGATATTGTGTGGACTGTAATTATTACTGTACCGGTACCACCCATTGTGACAACAGCCTTGTGAGTCCCGCACACAAACATGATGGAATTCAAGTTCATGTATTGAAAGGCATGCCTACATCATACATGCAGTGAGATTCATTGTTCTTGTATATGCTCTCTATTATTGTTTATATAGGCTACCCAATACTGACATCAAAATAGATTGTAGTATGCCTCTAGAAATCATATGCAGCAGGTAGAAAATTGACGGGAGATCCATCGCGATTTGGAATAGAATTGAGGAGAACTTTAATCCCTGGGTATCAAGCAAACAACACGGGAAAAGGCAGTCATATTCCAGCGCGGTCTTTATTAGCCGACAACAAAATAGATGCCTCTAAAAATCATATAGCCAATCGAACACAACTAATAAAGGCATTCATATTACAGCACGGTTAT
>NC_140170.1:87984212-88024212 GCF_963971535.1 Notolepis coatsorum | reverse complement strand
TGTTCCCTGCATACTGATATATTGCCATAATCCTTGCATCAACATCCCGATGACCAATGTGAATTTGCTCTGAAATACATTATGAAACATAAACGGGAGACATGACAATGGAGTACAGCAGGAGAGAGGATTAATCATCTTTTTTATAATACATATTGAATGAACCATAGGCTGTTGTTTTTAACATATTTTGGTTAACATCTTTTCTCTGACTGTTTGCATTTCTGAGGCAGCCTTTTTGGGCTTGTTATGTTCTAACATTACACTCTGTAACATCATATTTCTTGACTTCTCGACAGTTGTTTGATGACTGCTTCGTTGATCACCATGATCTTAAAATTGGCCTCGTAACTTCTGCTCTGTTGTTTGTTAACTTGCCTGACTTTTGAGCCACTTTGTTTGAGCTGGTCGCTGTGTCTCTCCATCTCTCCAGGCGCCTCTCCTCACTGTGTATGCGCGTGTGTGTTTTGTTTTTACGGTGGCTCCCTTGAGGAACAATCGTTTGGTGCAATCTGTTGTTGTGAATGTATAATGACATTTAACTCAAGGGAGGCCAAACCCGAGATAAGTCGGGTTAATGAACTCGCCAGCGGTTGGGCGCCAGTCGTTAATTCCTTTATTCGATATTTGTATTCATTATTCATCCAGGGACCTTGGTGTTACCATAGGGAATGAGTCTGAGGTCGCCAAAGTGCAATGCCGGCCGCATCCAGCTAGACGGCGGTATCGAGCACCCTTTGTAACCTTGTATCTTGGCCTGTGTAATGGCCAAATGTCTCCGGTCTCACTTTCCCTTGTCGGCCGAGTGGCGTGGTTCTCCCGGTTTCATTGAAGCGCGTCAAATATCCCAGATACATATGTTGTGGTGGGTTATGCCGTGTACCAAATGGACATTGGATGTACCAGATGGCGATCAAACAATTGGAATATTATTTTTGGAATACTCCCGATCACAGGTAAGGACTATCTGACATACATTTTAGCTTGATCCTGCAATGCTTTTATACCGATCGGGCGTTTTTAGTGTTCAATACGAATGCCGTTGCTGACAATCAAATAATCAGAACCCCCCCCCCCCCCCCCCCCCCCCCCCTTTCATGCATTCATGATGAAACATAATACCTATGACATAGATGTGATTTGGGAATAGTAGCGTGTACAGGCAAAAAACGGCACCGTCTATAATAGAATTCACGTATAACACCGGTTCCTGACAGGGAGCGAGCGAGCGAACTAGAGACGAAATCGCGCGCGACACTGTCCTGATATGAGGCGCCGCGTGTCCGAGTGTGTCTGTGTGTGTGTGTGTTACCTGGAAGCACACGTGGGGGGGGCCTGCGATTCTTGACCAATAAAAAGTGTTTAGGGGCGGGACTCGGCCGCGTAATCGCTCAACTAGAGACACAGCGAGCGAATATCTGAGGGGTGGACGACATCGCTGCTCAGTTCGCTGTCGCTCGCGGCAGGTCAGGATAGTCTGATTGAAACGAATACATTTGAATCATTTTCGCAATCACGCTCGCTTGCGTCGCTCCCTGTCAGGAAGGGGTGTAAGGCTATAACTCAGCATTTCGGGAATTACCCCAGACCACTCTAAAACCATACTTATATTCACCACGGTATAACACGGGAACGTATGGATGGAAAAATTCATTATTTTTCACATATTGAACGATAGATAGGTGATGTTAAATGGGCCATAGTATTGTATCCATAGCTATAATATACATTTACATTTAGTCATTTAGCTGACGCTTTTATCGAAAGCAACTTACAAGTTCTGTACGACAAGTCATCAGGAAGGGCACAACTCTATCAGCTGAGTAACAATGTTCATCAAGGTGTTGCGTGTTACAGTGTAGGTTAGTTTATTAGGACAAGTGCATGACAGTAAGGTTAGTTAGGGTTAGATTATTATTATTATTATTATTTTTTGAATATAGTTATAGCTCTACAAACAAGGTGACGCACTCCTATCTTTTAAAGTGTGGCCTTGCTATGACGGGCTCCGTCTAATAGCTGGCACCGAATGAGTTAAAAGTCTAGACCCTGATAAGATTTTTCTAGGAAAAATATATATATATTCGGCATAATACGGTAATAATTTAATGAACAATGATGGAAATAATTGGAATTGGAATCAATGATAAATCGTTGTCATAATTCAATCATAATTCAAATAAAATACTTGTCGTTGACTGATTTGAAAAATATTAGAGAATTCAGGTCCTTGGCCTGCTGTCAGCCTATGTGCGATGTTTCAAATCGGCCCTGTAGTTTGCAAGATTAGCTGCGGACAGAGGGATACACAAACACACACACACACGACCAAATGCTAAATCTACCGCCTGGCGGAGATAATAATAAGCCTGAGTCCACTGGCAGGCAAACAGCACACACACACAGTCACATACACACACACACACAGACACACACACACACAGTCACACACACACACACACACACACACACACACACACACACACACACACACACACACACACACACACACACACACACACACACACACACACACACACACACACACACACACACACACACACACACACACACACACAGAGACACACACACACACACACACACACACATGCACACACACACACACACACACACACACACACACACACACACACACACACACACACACACACATGCACACATACACTGACAGCAGGCTGGAGGGAAATGTCTCCATGTTAGCGCAAAATAAAAACATAAACAGCAAAAGGCTTTGATATCAAAACCCAAGGCTACAAGAAAGGAGAGAGACGGCACAGGGGGAGGATAAACATTATTCAAAAAAGCAGCAGAACAGAAGTGTGGCTCGGCTGCATGTGTCTCACAAACACACGGGTAAAGAAAGAGAGAAGAGGAGGGGAGAGAAGCAGCAGCCGCGGTGTGTTCCTTCCATCAACCTGAACAGTGTGGTGTTACCGGCTGCTAAGAGATAACGCTGCCTTTTACCAAACGTTCCGTTCAGACTCACCTACAGCACAACAGTAATAGCAATCATCCATACTTATACTGATACACAGTCACCACAGAATGTATATATATATTTTTTTTATCTTTATATGATATATTTGGTGTTGTGTGTCTGCGTGGTCCTACATTTTGTCCTACTGTGCTGTTGTGGTTGGTAGCACTTATTCCGGTGATTTATTAGGGAGAGACATCCAATCAGTCAGCCTTGAGGACCGGCGCTGGTTGCCGGGCCCCCGGTCTACGTGGGCCTGGGCCGACACTTAGGTAATCACGCGGCCGGTCCCCGAGCTGCAGGGGTCAAGTCAAGGTGGGCCCTATAAACAAACCTCTTTAGCCCCTCTGTTTATCGAGGCGGGGGCCCATCGCCAGAGCAATTGAACCTTTCACCGCATTCGTGACGAGAGTGTGCTGAGCCCACGGGGCGCGCGCGCGCACACACACACACACACACACACACACACACACACACACACACACACACACACACACACACACACACACACACACACACACACACACACACACACACACACACACACACACACACACACACACACACACACACACACACACACACACACACACACACACACACACAATGCATCCCCCGAGAGATGCATCCACATTCATTAGCTAGTCATGAGGGAGAAAGAGGGAGAGGAAGGGGGAGAGAGAGAGAGAGAAAGAGAGAGGTACCTTTCAGCATACAATTTGTTTTGGTAATGTTAATAAATAAATTGGACTATAGTCAGCTGAATGGACCCCCCAACGCAAAATAAACTCACACTGCCTCATTTAACAGTACTGCAAAGACAGTAATCACCTATTTGTTGATCAGTGTGTGAAGCCAAACGCTGAAATGCAGTGGGAAGGGAGACAGAGGTGAAAGAACATGTGGCCTTTCTCCGGCTGTGTGATGCAACGTGACAGGCAGCTCTGTTTGCTTGAGAAATGCTCTATGCAGAGCCGTTTACCAGTTGTAATCTCTGTTACGTTACAAGTGTTGGGAATTAAGCCTTATTGATAGCTTCACACATTGAAATCAAATATGACCTTGGGAGCTCCGGTTTAAATCAAGGTCCCATTCTATACATGCACACACATACACACACATGGTTGGGCAATGTTAAACGAATTGACATAATGACATTGTCCACAGTGAATCACAATGGACGATGATATTGTTAGGGGGGGGGGGGTTGTCATATGGGCTACAAAATATCCAGCGTGGTTCAAACAAGCTGCTGTCTCTGTGTGTGTGTGTCTTTACATTCAAGATAAAATGAATGATTCATAATTGATGATATTCGATCGCCTAATATTTTTACACGTAATATTCTGTAATATTTATATACGCAATATAACCATATACTGGTTTAAATAAACGATTTGATATTTGAGAGAAATTAGACTTTGTTTTCAGTTGCTTCTTCCTGTCCACCTCAGAACTGGACAGTGCTGCTGGCAACGTATAGCAGATATAGTTTGGGCAACTCTGGAATTATTTGAAGTCACTGAAGTCCAGCCCAAAAAAGAAATCATGATGTTGAGCTCAGTGGTTGATGGCTGTCACCCTAACCCTAACCCTAACATGCACGCACACACACACACACACACACACACACACACACACACACACACACACACACACACACACACACACACACACACACACACACACACACACACACACACACACACACACACACACACACACACACACACACACACACACACACACAGACACAGACACAGGAGATTGTGCTCCATTGTTAATAAGATGAAATTGAGCACTTGGCTCTCATTTTAATTCATTAGGATATTTCCATATTTGCTTATGGTGGAGACTTTCTGAAAACTGTGCAATGCACTAATGGCTCATTCTCAAGCTGATTTCATCCTTCAGGGGATAATTTTTTTCATTTTGTATTTTATGCAAATTTCTCTTTCTCTCTTTTTCATGTTTAGCCTTTCATACAGTACCATCAGAGTATGATAGAACTGCTTCTCTGAAACACACATTAACGTCATTACGGTTGGTCTATTTGGATGTCCTAATTAATTGCGGAAGTGGAATTTGAAGGTTTTCATGTCCTCATTTCATTTAATTTCAAACCTTTATTTATACAGGTACAAATCTCATTGATACATAGTCTAATTTACAAGAGCGACCGGATCCACCAAACAAACATAACAAATACATAAAACAAGTTCCAGACAAATACAAGACAAGTAACACAACTAAAAGTCTAAGAGAGTCTATCTAGATACATTAAATTAAGAACAAGAACAGGCCCCCATGGATGCCCTTTCAATATTCAATATTGCTGTGATTCTCATCTGGTTAACATCATGGACACGGATGGGTCACACACAGTCTAGTTAATCTAAACTGTACACATATGTACAAAATGTAATGTATTTGAACCACAGCGTATAATAATCATAATAATCCTTGCTTGTCTTATTATGTTCCAAATCTGAAACATTTACAAACAGTTACAGTTTAATTGAATATTTAACTTTACATTCGATTTATTGTTTTTGGTTGCACGTCTCTGTTTGAATTCATTAATTATCAGCAACCCATTTCAGCTGCCCCGTTGAGATACACCCCCCTTCTCTCAGTCACAAACTAATCATAAAATCATGCTGCTAAACAATGAAAACCGTAATAGCGTTAAAGGGGGACTTCAAAAAACAACACTGATTTATTTTGCACATAATCTCGCACACATCCCAAAACAATTTAGCTCACACTAATTTAGTTATTGAGAGTAAATTAGTCTGAATATAGTCACCAGTGATGTCATCGGGGATATTCAACAATTGTGTTGTGTTATAATTAAATTATAAGGTAAGCAGTCCCTATTTCAACTTTTTTCATTTCATGGTGCCGTAATTAACACAACACAAGGATTCAATGTACCTGATGACATCACTGGTGGCCACATTCAAACTTGTTTACACTTTGACTGCCGGAAAACGCTTTAGAGCGTCATTCCCGGCCATGCTCAAGTTGCCGGAGGACGCTGTACAGCGTCCTTATATCAATATTTCAAAAATCTGCGATCGGATTCATATTTCCCCTCCGCTGGCCTGAGATCCACCAGGAGGACCCACTGAGCTCTCTGGCGGTTCAGGAGCGCCATCTGGTGGCCGATCGGCGCAATCGCCAAACAGGAAGTGCTATGGAGGTTGTGCTGGTCGACCATATTACTTCCGGGCACTCTGTTTGGCTCACGGGACTCGATCTCGACACAATACATAGCGATCGATTGCCAATAACTCGATAAACAACATGATTTGGACATATATACTATTATACAAGCTGGAAATGGACCCGATATTTCTACATACCATAATAGGTAAATGACTGTTCCACGCTCGAGGAGGATACGGTAAGATTCAGCGTTATTTTTGATCGTATTCCATATAAACTGTTATGATGAACATATCACCCACACTAGATGAATGATATAACGCTGCCCACGGAATTATAAACGATCCCCCGCCCATCCGGTCATCATCAGATCATACGTAGATCATTCTAGAAGTACGTCCAATTGAAATTTTTTATATCGCCCCGATTGCCATCAAACTGTATTTCATCATCAATATAATGCATTTGGGGCTATATATCACGTTCTGGAGAAAGCTGCAGAAAGAGATGAAAACATACTTATACATTAGACCATACTTTACTATGAATATGTGAATGAAAAAGTTTAACGTTGCTACACAATGAACAATACATATAGGACTTTGAATGGGCCCTAATAATGGCAATGTAGCAATAGAATTTAAAAAGTTAAAGCCATGCAAAGAAGGGGTACTTCTCCATAGACAAATAGAGCCGGCAACCTATGGTATATAATGAATTTAACCCATGGCACCCAAAGTGTTACTCAATAAACTGTCAAACTAAATTAATGTATGCAAAACAGTTTTTTGGAAGTGTGCAAGATAAATCAGCATTGTTTTTTGGACGAAGTGCCCCTTTAACACTGTTCTATTTGCTGATCTAACTCTACAGAGCTGTTCATACCGCTGCAGTGCCAATAACCACAATATACTGTAGCTCTCCCTCATGTTATTTTATGGCTTGAATATGGAGGCGCAGTTAGCAGGGAGGCAGACTCGAGTGTTTGCACTGCCTCCACTTAACTTACAGACCCAATTTGCTGCACAGTAGGGCCACAATCAAAGGAAAACTGCCATTCATTAAAAAGCCATTCATTAGCACAATAGGAATCAGCTGGAATTTAGTTATCATGGTGATAGTATTGTAATAGTGTATAGGGTTGGCATGGTAGCATTTGCCACCCCTGATTTACAGCTACTTCTTTTCGAAATAAAAAATAAATTAAAATGGAGAGTGAATGGAGGGCAATAAAAGGCTTTGCTGACAACCACATCACCGTGCCTTTGTCTCTCCAGCAGAGCTGCTGGGCTCCCGCTGTGGTAGCGCCTCGGCCAATTACGTGCTCACATGCAAATCTCTAGGCAGTTTGGAAAGGTAGCCATGCGACGTACTGTAGGAAAGAGAAATGAAACGCTGCCAGATACCACAGTCTAGAATCTTATAGTTAAACAGCATAGCAACAGGCATGTAACACTGTGCACTGACTCTTGAAAGCACATTGTTGGCCTACGTTGAAAATGTTGTGTTTTATTTAAATGGATGGTTCAGATCAAATGTTTTACATTAAGTGAAATACTTGCCAGTAGTGTAATCAATGCATAGCTATTAGTTGACCTACACATCCCGGGGGCAAAGTTCTGGTTGTGTTTCTAGTGTGCCAGGCAGCTTCAGACAGGCAGCATACAACGTCCGGTAACAGAAACGCCACACCACGCATGTGCAAACAAAGGTTTTATCCACCCACAACAGAATACAACAGTTATTTTATATTTCTGAAGCTAGATTCTTCTTTCAGATCTACGCAAGGTTTAAGTTTAAGTTTATTTGGATCCCCATTAGCTGTTACAAATTGAAAAACAGCTACTCTTCCTGGGGTCCACACAAAACAATAAATACAAACAAACAACATAATTAAAAATAAAACCAACAATAAACATAGGAAACAATGAATGAATGAATGAATGAAAACTTTATTTAACAGATTGCAGAATGGGTACAATACAGTACGGCTCAATACATACAATTGTTAAGGGGATGCAGACCTGAGAAAGACGTTTGTCTTGTTTCCTTCAGGGTCCCCCATTTTCAATTCATATAGACATTTATGACATACACAACATACATGACATTTATGGCATAGGGACATATAGGTATTTAGTACTGATACATTTGTGACATAAACGGTATTCAAATATACAGTACTGTTACCCCTAGATCCTGACAGAGTATATACATATGATGGGGAGGGGACTGTACATTAGGAGGGGGTGGGTGGGTGGGAGAGAAATATACATACGGCGGGGAGGGAATATACATGCGGTGGGGAGGAGACTGTCTATTAGGAGGTGGTGGGGGTTTTGGGCATTTACGGTGGCCAGTTTCGAATTGCAGCCTCCCGTAGGTGCTCTTTAAGAGCGGTTTTGAATGTGGGTAGTGATTCACATTCCTTTACAGCTTTGGGTAGGGCGTTCCACATTGTTGTGGCATAATTGCGAAACGTGTTTAGTCCCTTGTTTGAGTCGAATCTGGGTTTTACATGATTTGTTGAGCTTCCTCTGGTGTAGTGGTTGTGGTATTCACTGACCTTTGGGAAGTATTTTGACATGTACATGGGTACCCCGGTCGTATAGTGTATCTTGTAGACCAGGCCCATTGCAAGTTGCTGTACTCTGTCGTCTACTCTAAGCCATCCTAGGTTGTCAAAGTGGGCAGGGGTGAGGTGGGTTCTGGGGTTCAGGTCAAGTAGTAGTCTGACCAGTTTGTTTTGTGATGTTTGTAATTTTGTTTTAAGCGCCTTTGAGGTGCTTTGGTACCATGAGGTGCACGCATAGTCGTAGTACCCTTGAATGAGTGCTCCTGCCAGAGTCTTCAGGGTATTCTTGTTTACCAGAGAGGAGATCCGGTACAAGAATCTAGTTCGTTGGTTGACTTTTTTTATTACATTGGATGCCATTTTGTCACAGGAAAGATTTGCCTCTAGGATGGAACCCAGGTAGGTAATTTCGTCTTTCCTTGTGACAATAATTGTCACCCACTGTAACTGAGAAGCCGTCGGTCTTGCTGAGTTTGTTATTTGAACCGAAGAGAATGGACTCTGTTTTGCCCATGTGTAATGATAGTTTGTTATCAGCGAGCCATATGCAGATTTTGCCTAGTTCTATATACATAACATAATCAAATATTACACCCCCCCCCCACACCCATCCAAACCCAGAAGGTATTAGCACTATACCCACTATGCTCAAGATAAGTATAATTAAGGAACACCAAAAGGAAATCCTATGAATTATAATAAATAAAACTATAAATGGAGTGCAGTTTCTGTGTTTATCTGGAGTTGCCATTCCTCCAATCCTAAAACTTGCCAGAAATAAATATTTAGGGGTCCGGTGTTTGCATAAGGTACTTTTCATTTCATAATTTCATTTAAATAAATACTTGGTTAGCGGTTTTACTTTTTATTTCAGAATCCGTGACTACTGTACCACTCCCCCGGAACCATTTTTGCAATGTAATAATAATAATAATAATGACTTGGATTTATATAGCGCTCTTCACTGACCCAGAGCGCTTCACAGAGTCCATTATTCGTTCATACACAGTCATACCGGTGGTGGTAAGCTACAATTGCAGCCAGAGCTGCCCTGAGCTACAATGTACTGTATCAACTAATAATTCCCAACCCAGTTTAGCTCAAAGCCTCCATGTCATGGCCTCACAGGGTCAACTCAAAGATGACAGAGCATAACCCCTGTTGGTGTTGGTTATTACTCAACCTTGTCAAATATTATATATTAGCGTTGCCCTGTAGCAAACAACTTGATGCTTACGAAATACGAACAGTAAGAGAGGGAAGCCAGTGTGGAGAGCATCTCAGCCAATCACAGCGCAATATCAGAAGTTACGGAGAGAATCTGGCAAGGATCCATCAAAGATCTATGTTTTTTGGAGAACGTTTGCACTATGCCAACAAATAAGCAAATATCACTGTCAGCAAGTCATGATGCCAAACGCAAGAGATTGACATGAAGTAGCGAATCTCCTGACAAGTCAAGTAAGAGTTATAGTTGCTGAAGTATATTGCTGTTTCACTGTCTAATGTTAGTATGCTAACAAAGTACCTAGCATTAGCAAGCTAGCATTCGTCGCCAGAAGCATGCTTCTTGTTGTCGGCACGGTCTACACATTCTGTCACCATAGCTACGCCAATCATTGGTGTGTTCATATCTTTATTCTGACACTCCGATTAAAATAGAGCATTGGAACAGAGCACAAAATACAACATGACAGGGGAAGATGACAAATATCAATACAATTGTGTAAACATGTTTAAGCTCTTAATCCCTCCTGCAAACATGTAAAGAAGAAATAGATGTGGCAAGTTATGCTCTGACTTTCTGACTGACACTTGTTGCTGAGTGTCAACTACTGTAGCATGCTAGCAAGTTTAGCCATGTAGCTTGATACCATTATACCATTGTAAACATTAGAACCTTCCGCCGCTCCTACTGCTTGGCCAGAGTAGCTAGATTGTGCTGTGAATGTTCAGAGTAAATCTGATGGTGCTCTGACGCTCGGAGTGCTACAGTATATACAGTCCACATTGTCACAACATCTTGGAGGTGTGTGGCTACGCAGTCAGACCCTGCATGGACTTGAAGTTGATGCTCCGTCGACCGCAAGAAGCATGAAACAGGTTGGGTCTACTTTCATACAACTGAGTGACAACTATCTTTTCAGCAAAGCACCGTGAGGACAAGTGCTTGAGAATGAGGCTGACCAGGTCATTAAAACTTCTGGAGGCCACATGATAAATACTTGTGCTTTCCTATTAACCCTTCCATCCATGGACTCAACTAACCTACAGTCACAGATCAAGTCAAGTCAAGTCAAGAGTTTTAATTGTCACGGCATACAGGTATACAATGAAATGCGGGTGGTCTCGCCCGCAACGATGTGCAATACAGTGGTACAACATATAATAGAATAAAAAAATAAAAAAACAACATTGTGCAGTGAACAGGTAACAGGTAACATGGAGTGACATCTCGGTATCTGTACATAGTTATTTACAGAGCATATGGGACATGCTAGTTAGCTTTGGTAGTGCAATACACTGTTCCTGTTATTCTAATTTAAAGTGTCCTTTCCAAGATGACAGTTTAGTATGAGTATTACAACCGATTTTGAAATATTTACTTCGACAGTCGACAGAGACATGAGGTCATTGGAGCCGCCAGAGGTTAACTTTCCTATTAACCCTTTCTTGCATAGTGTCCACTATAGACATATATTAGAATCAATTGAGTACATGCATCATTATATAAAATTCTCGGTGTATTGACTTTGTTAAGGTATGGCGCCACATACCATCTAATGCACACAGGGCCACTGGTTGTCTCATTTCAAACAACCATCAGCCTCAGGAGTTGAAGAGGGTCAATCCTTCAATAAGGTCCTTTAACACATTGAGTGGCAACAACGAGAAATCTCGTTGTTGGCCACCATGCGTTGAGTGCCAATGACGAGAAATCTCGTTATTTAATTGTTATTTCTTAAATTTTTCATCAATCCAGCCTCACGTTATCATTGGGACTGTCTCGAAAAGGGAAAATACCGCCCCCTATCGTCTCCCGGATGGTATTGCACCCATTGGAATGGACTCAATGAAAATGCATGTGAAAAAAAATTTCCGGATTCCACATTTTACTTCTCAGGCATGTAACCCGAGAGTCGAGACTATTGCATTCATTGGGGCAACCGAAAGCAGCGTGGATTATCTGTTTCGAGGTCTAATGTTGGATCAATAAACGCGATCGATATTTGGAATGGCGATCAGGAATTGGAATAATCTTTTTGCAGAACATCTGATCTGAGGTAAGGAATCTATTTCACCAGTTTTGGGGTAATCAGATGTTTTTTTTCACATTTTTCACAACGTGTCTGTGCGTGCGTGTATGACGTTAGCGCTGATAGCCACACACCAATGCAAAGTCAATGGGGCTGAGCTCCTGTTTGTACAGGCTGACTGAGGCTCACTGAAACCTGCTTTGTGTGCAGCGCGGATCTTGCATTGGAGAGAGAGAGAAAGTGTGTTGTGTGAGGGAGTCAGTGCATCTGTAGGTGTGTGTGTGTGTGTGTGTGTGTGTGTGTGTGTGTGTGTGTGTGTGTGTGTGTGTGTGTGTGTGTGTGTGTGTGTGTGTGTGTGTGTGTGTGTGACTTTTGGGATTTGTGCCATGTACCATTTGTCCCTTCCAAATGAGCTAGTAATACTGCATAGAGGTCCGTCTGTCAGGGGGTAGGAAGGAGGATCAGGAATAGGGGCAATGAGGAGAGTTGGGGTGAAGGGGTCAGGGGAGGGTCATGGAGAAAAAGTAGAAACACCTGAAGTGTTCTAGTATTGCTTAACCTCTTAAGCCCAAGCCATATCTTCAGAAAATTCACCTAAAAATACATACCTAAGTAAATGGAGATTGCTCCACTTCTACAAGGTCCATTGGCATGTTCTTGGTATCTAAAAGCATAGAATACAATTGAGTGGGTTTACCTAAGGTACAAATGTTATTTTTTTTTTTTTATCTACTTTTTTCTCCCATTTTCTATTTTTCTCCCATCCCAATTTCGTATCGTCCAATTCTACCCTCCCCTGTCTCGAACACTGTTAAGCCATGCCTCCCACAAGCCGGCTGCAATGTGGACCAAGCCTTGCATCATGTGTCCCCTCCGCGTGAATATTAAAGGCAACCAACTTGTGTTCAGCTTTTCGTTCAGCGTTTCTCTGATTGGCCACACGGCAATCAATCAATCCACTAGCACACGCCCTTGCGGCGCGGCAGAAGCGCTGGTCGAATCAGCGGTGTTCTGTTGTGTGACTGTACTACAGCGGTGTTCTGTTGTGTGACTGTACTAAACTCTTCCACCACATGACCGACATTTGACATACAGTACACCTCCTATCTATGTTGGGATTATGTTTGGTCATGACAAAACAATAAAAATCGCTACTGTTAGTAATTCTGCCACCACCCACTTCAATGACAGAGCTCTCATATTTGCGAATGCATAAACTATATCTTAAATTATGGCGATGTGTCTAATATGGCTGTCGCAAAGTCATTGATAAGCGACAGCCATATTAGACACATAGCCATAATTTAAGATATAGTTTATGCATTCGCAAAATATGAGAGCGCGCTGCTGTCATTGAAGGGCTTCCTACAACAGAGCACCGCCGCTGCTGCTGCTGAAGCTGTATCAAGCCGGCGGCGGCGCACGAAAGCCGGGGATAAACCACCACGTCGCCCCGCTGGCGCTTCAGGCTCAGCAGCCTCCACGGGCGAAATAACATATAACGTTACAGTTCCACACTGATGTACAGTGAGTGTCTAATATGGCTGTCGCGAAGTCATGCCTCTCCCTCTGACAATATCATAATGATGTGTTTTCTATATTATATCCACAATCATTCATCTAAAAAATTGTATGGGCTTTGATTAAACATGTAACCTACACTTACTGTAACTTACTGTACCTCTGCTTCCTACAGCACAGCAGGTAATGGCGTTAATCAATGGAACGCGGAACATAATAACGTTACGCTTTCTAGTTCAGCGCATTTCATAACTGTATGGGCTTTGTTTATACACGAGTGAATCTGGTAGTTGGTTGTTAAAAACGCGAAACATAATAACGTTACGCTTTCTAGTTCAGCGCATTTCATAGCGCTCCACTGCTACCGCAGCCCAACACAAGTGCGTTGGAACAGCAGCCACAAGTTGGTTGCCCGCGCTGCCGCTCGCGCGCGCTCCTTGGATTTCATTTGGGACGTGGGACGACTGCGCTTGCCTGCGCGTGGGGGCGCGGCCAATCAGAGAAAAGCCAAACACAAGTTGGTTGCCTTTAATATTCACGCGTCCCCTCCGGTACACGGGGAGGCAGCTGTCGCATCTTTTCACCTGTACAGCGCAATCTCTCAGCGGTGAGGAGTAACGAGTGGGAGGCTCATGCTGCCCCCGTCGCTTCCTGATTCTGCTGCACAGGCACACCAACCGACCTGTAGGAGTCGCTGTCCACAACGTCCGATCCCCACCCATCAGCTTTCCCACCCCTAACACTGCCAATTGTGTTAGTATGAACGACCAGCCAAGCTGATAGCAATGCGGAGAGCTGGGCTCGAACCCAGCGTCTCCTGCATTGGTGGCGAGCGCCTTGCCCACTACACCACATAGCCGCCTAGGTACAAATGTTCTTTAAAAACCGAATCAAACTGCATGCTAGTCTCTCGTCCACCCTCATCCACGAAAGTCTAGCATGGATTCCCTCCACACTATTCCTTATAGAGCAGTGAAGAGTGAAGGGTTAGGGTCTTTACTCTTGGTTACATTTGGAAACAAAACGCAACATTAATTAATTAATATGTTCTGTTTTGATCGATTTATGGTGTGATGTGAATCTCGGCCCTGTACCGGGCCCGTCAGGCTTAAGAGGTTAAAGTTACCCCAGATAATCAAAGTTCCTCTCTTTCAGATGTTTGATTTAATTGCTTTCCCCTTACTCTTTCTAAACCAGAAAAGTGTATTACAACAACCTATATCCTAATCACTATGGACGTACACCGCCTCAAGGCAGTAACTGCAATAATACAATCAGCACAACCTGTTCCAAGATGATGTGAGGCTGGGGATTTCATCTAAACTCAAACCTTGCAGTGTAGGAAACTGAATTTCAAAACAGGCACCAAATACATTGTTGGAAAGGGGAAGATTATGACAGGTATGAGACCGTTATATCACACATAACAACTGTGAAATGAAATCTACTTGCTGGAATAATTATGACAGCTGCCCTGCACCACTCGTGCTTTGAGGAGAGATGATTTCTTGATGGATGGCCTTGGGTGCTGTAAGTACTGTATAGCCTACATCATTTGGGAAAAAGAGAAGTTATTTGGAAACATTTTGAAAAATGCCAAAGGTGTTCATCATTCTAGGTTCCATTATACTAGTTTCAAGTTTTGTTTTATTTATCACGTATAAAGTACATGTACATGATGCTTGGTTCTGTATGAGCTCCCTGAGAATGTGCTTCATACAGTAAAAAAAGTAAAAAGAATAAAGTCCAAACACTATACAAAATATACAATATACAATGTACAAACTAAAGTACAACCTAAAGTACAAAATTAAGTACAAAATGCAAACAATGAGGTACAAAAATGCTAACTTGAATAGATTTTTTTTTGTGTATGGACTACATTGTAGGCTTTACCTGCACAGGCATTTTGGGGGCAGAGGCTCAGGGCACCTAAAGCTTTTAACTCTTCTGCCCCCTTAGTGACTATTTTGTGTTTTTTGCCTATATTTTTTTGTGTTTCTGTGTACAACGATGGCTGTGTTGATTATTATGTCATGAAATTGTGTCCGTTTGCTTATTTTCCATATATTCACAGAATTTGAAAAGATTAGATTTTGAAACCCTCTAACACAAAAGTTAACAATATTAGCTTTCAAACTGTCCATAGTGGGTTATTTCTTGCCATTAGGGGGTTAGGGTTAGGGTTAGGGTTACCCAGACAGAAAGATTAGGAGAAGGTAAAATCTCATCCCTGTGCTCGTGCCCACCCCAACACTTGCTCAACAGTCCCCTAACCTAACCCTAACCCCAACCCCAACCCTAACCCTAACCCTAACCCTAACCATAACCCTACAAACGGAAATATTTGGAATTTTTGATAGATATGTTGAGTTAGGTTCATAGTGGTATTCATGAAAAAAGAATTGGAACGAAATATTACAAATTACGTTTTTTATGACCTTGAACGTGATGCAATCTTTTCATGCACTAACGTGACAACTCTGTCAGTTACTTAACAAGGCACAAGGGTTAAAGGGGAGAGGTGGGATGCTCTTATTTCAGTAGAGTACCTCTTATTTGATAGATATCCTCCCAATTTTAAGTGGAGATGGTGGTGAAGTTACTCCTGGACTGTGTGCAAAGGTTCAATACAGGAAAGAACATGTGATTTGAGAGACGTTTGTAAGTTTACTGTTCAAAAAGCTAAGAAAGGGATTAAAAGGAGATGCATTTCGATTGTTGGGGTTAACCTTGTATTATAGCTTTTTATTTCCTTACCTTAACTACTGTAATATTGTCTGGGCTGCAACATATCCATCATATCTTAACAAATTAGTCATAATCCAGAAGAGGTTCCTCAGGATGATTTCTCACTCTACCAGATATGAACCATCTGCACCTCTGTTCCGCACATATTCTCTACTATCAATTGATAAACTTAATACCTTTCAAACATGCTCATTCATTTTCAAGTTCATTAACAATAGGCAATATCTTCCTGATACCTTCCATAGTTTCTTCATCTTTTCATCAGAATTTCACTCATATCCAACAAGCCATAGTAATAAACTCCACTTACCTTTCTGTCGGACATCTAGCCATCAATTCAACATTAGCTTTAGAGGTCCTAAACTCTGGAACACTCTAAGTTCATCATTGAGGTCAACAATCTCCTTATCTATATTTAAAAAACAATTCAAATCTAATTTAATTTCATCATAAATCACCATCACATTAAGTTACTCCTGTGCATCAGTGTTACATCTATGGCTGCTTGTTTCTTTTCCCTCATTATATACTGTTAGTATGTTATTCTCCTCTCCTTTGCCCTCTTGTACTAAAAAAAAGAAAGAAATTGTTCTTGTTATTGACTTGTGTCAATCTTCCATGTTTTCGCTATAGTGTCTGCCTTATGTCTCTGATCCTGTTTTGTAGTTTATTTTCTAGACCATGTTTATTTTGTTCATATTGTTTATGGACAATGAGATGGGAGTGGAACTTTGTACAAGCCCTTTGGGCTTTGTTCCCTCCTAGCACAGTTTTTTATTTAATTTTTTTTAAATAATGTGCTAAATAAATAAACTAAACTAAACTAAACTAATTTGTAGAACAATGCTCACATTTAAGAATGAGTAATTCGCCTTTGGTTTAAAAAATAAAGTAAAATAAAGAAAAGAAAATGGTTTGTATAGCTATTTTTGAAGGTTACAAATGTGAATACTTTTTATTTTGTAATTTTTTTTGTTTTGTTTTGGAGGCTTCATTTGATAAGTATATAAGACGTTACTGCCAAAATCAAAGAACGTTGACAGTCTGGAATGATTGTGCATATTGTATTGTGTGTGATGACTGAATAAATAAATAAATAAATAACTACTACTACTACTACTACTATTAACTAAAACTTATATTCAAAACTACACAAATTAACATATATTAAGAAGGCACTTTGTGTATGGCAGGGCAAAGGGGCAGGGGCCCAAGCCCCCTTTGGACCCTATCTGTGCACGTGCCTGTACTTTACCATATAAACTACAAGCTAGTTTTTTATGTAGGTTTTTTCAATTAAGCTGAGGATCTTCCCATTTTCGGTGTCAGACTTTACATTAAAATCAAGGGAGAGGTTGTTCTCAGCTCACGTCAGTTCAGTTTGTGTCTCATTCGTCAGTTCATCCATACAGATTAAAGGGAATACATTTAAACGAAGGGGCATTTAGGGAAAGCTTTAGTCTACTTCAGCCGATTAGAGCCATAGCCAAAGCAGTTTCCCCTCCATTATCTCCCATAAAAGGCTATTTGGGAGTTAGTGACCATCATTTTCAGCTTACAGTATATTCTGTGTAGGCAGTAGGCCATTCACCACTTTTTATCTCCTCACTAGGAGCTGTATAGCTCTGCCAGGGCACACAGACGCCACAACAGGCAGCTTGAAAAACCCTTTGCCCAGGGACGGGCTGACATTATACCCGGCGGCTGGTGGAGCAGGTCACCCCCCCCTCCCTGAGGATGTGTGAGGATGTGGCTTGCAAGAGAGCATTCCGCCTGACATTTGGAGAGCAGGTGGCCGACACGATGGCGGTCAGCGATAGAGAGCGGAGATAGATTGAGATGGAGATGTGGAGCTGTTTGAAATGCACTGTGGGGATGACAGGGGTCAGCTAGCCCCATCTCCTGGTGGCAGCCGCTGAGATTAGAAAACCGTCAAACGTCCTCTGCTATACACATCTGAATGGCAGCCGCACGGACACGCTGCAAGTGGCTTGCGTGTGGCCTCGGCCGTCCACTGTGTGCTCTTGTGCAAAGAAGACGAGGCAAGAGATTGTATGTTTTGCGAGAATGTCATTAGTTTCCGAGGCATCAAGGGTGATTCGATCTGCAATAGGAAGTTCCATTTTGCTCATGAACTTTTTTTGTTTTACATTTATTTCTTTGTATTATATATACTGTAGTAGGTGGTTAATACATCATCTACCATACAGTGTTTGCTTCATATCATTATCAGTATTCAGCCCACGTGAAGCGATGTGGCGAGCTGCATTCGTGCATTGAAGTGCATAGTGATTAAGCTAGCGGTTGCAAAGAATATCTCTAAATGTTTCATTGCAGCGGAGCACCCCTGCTGGGTGCTAGAAAATCAGATACCCTCCTATTCTTCCATCTCCATTCCAACTCTTAATTACAGCTAAAATGTAAACCCATTATCCTCTGCTGCATTATGCGGTACCTCGAGCTATCCTGCAACCCAAAGACTTTTTGATCAAAATCGAAGGAGAGCTTGGCGATAATGATTTGAGCTGATGAATGCAATTAGCGGAGAAGTGCTAACAACATGGCGGTAATTGGGTCTACGCACTGAAAGCCTGCCCTTACCCAGCAATTAGAACGGCTACCTTTTAAAGTTACTCAATTGTATTGTTGTTAATGGTCTATGCTTGACTGAAGTTGAGATAGAAGCAATCGTGGCACCTCTCAAATTGGCCGCAGACCCGTTCCTTTGCTCATCAGAAAGCGCCAAAGGCACCGGGGAATTTCAAATGCATTCAATCATTTTCAGAGTAATAAACTTTCCTATGATGTCGGCTATTAGAGGCTCTAAAGATAACGGTTATTTCCACAACACCTTAGCTTTGGAATGAGCAAGCCCCTACTTCACGGGTCTGGTGTGATTTAAAGGGGAAATGCCTCCACATTTCAGGATTCAAATGTGTTATTCACAAACCCAAGGACGCTTCTGTCAGTAATAGTGAGCCCTTGAAGACCTTTTAGAGACGTTACTTGAATGTCGGAGAGTTGTGGGTGTTAAAGTTAGAGGTTATATGTAGGATTGCAAGTAACTGTCTAACTGTACATAACTGTTTCCACTGACTGTACATAACTGTTTCCACTGGAGGGCGCTATAGGCGGAGCTTTTAACGTTACCGCCAGGTAGAGTATAAAAGCTGATGCCGACTCCCCCTTCTGTCTCTTCCCCATCTACCTCTCACGGAGAGTGTGATGTATTAGGTTCGGGTCAATAAAGGAATCTTATTGAACCTCGGGTTAAGCCTCGTCAATATAACAGAGAGGAGACCTCATGTGCTGCTGTACTATGAACCAATGTAAATAATAAACCACGCCGATTAAGGGCTCAAGGTAGAAACCATGCCTCATGAGTATATTATTGTCGCCCCATAGCCAATTCTGTCAACAGTGAGAAACAGCTAAATACAGTAAAGGTAGTCTATTCTACAGTAGTATAAATATTTATTTGTTTAGTTTTTTGGATGCATGAGTATTATGAATGCTCTTGAGGTGAGATATGAAGGGAACTGTTTATGGTCAGTAGACTATAGTGTATTGTTGAACAGATAAAGCGGCGGGGAGGTTGGAGCGGTGGGGAATATAAATAATTTCATATTGTTACACAATCATGCAAATCTCTGACCTTTGATTTCAGAATCACAGAGAGGGGATTTACAGGGAAATGATTGCCTGGTTGCTCAGGGTGGTGGGTGGGTGGGGTGATTATTCAGTTTTATGTATAACAAGCGATCAGATGCATGTTGATGTATGTGGAAAAAACTCTCTATTGGGCCTCTGGGAAGTGGGAGCTGCTGTTGTTGCCTGGCGGTTGTGGCCGTCAGACTGCTCTGATGGCCTACCATCTCTCTCTCTCTCTCTCTCTCTCTCTCTCTCTCTCTCTCTCTCTCTCTCTCTCTCTCTCTCTCTCTCTCTCTCTCTCTCTCTCTCTCTCTCTCTCTCTCTCTCTCTTTCTTTCTCTCTCCCTCTCTCTCCCTCTCTCTCTCTCTCTCTGATTTTAACACAGTGCTTTTTCATGAGTAAGTCAGGAGAATGTAATGTCCCTTCTAAACGCTAATCTCCCAGTACTTATTACTACTACAGATTGGTGACCCCCACTCATAAATTAAACACATTTGCTTTAATAACTGTCCTCTGAAAAACCTCTTTTCCATGAAGGTGCAGTTGGATAATATAAATCCTGGCAGACATTTACGAGTGAGAAAGCCCACCAGCCATACAGCCTTGGGTAGTTTCCTTTTCTTCTTCTTTTAAAGTAATGCTACGCTACAGTATATGCCCCAGTAGTTATTCACCAGAGGCTGAATACGAGCTGTGGGTGAAATATACGCTTCTAATGCAGTCTATCAATTGCCTCCCTTCACAAATCGCTCCACGATTCTTTCTTGCCTTCCGGCTCACGTCTCTCCCCAGGAATGAAGTGTGGAGCCGAGTGTCCATATCAGACCATAAAAATGGTGACCAATGCCGGGCATCAACTTTATGTGAATGGGCTGGAGTATAAATGTAATGGGTGGAGCTGTAGTTGGAGTTGTCCCGGCATGCCTCCTTTTTGGGGTCCAAGCAGTGAAGCTGCTGGAACCATATTGTGTTTGATTTTTTTCCCCCTCTGCCCATAAACCAAGTTTGGCAGGTGGGTTCCTATGGTCCTCCACTACTCAGGCAAGACCACATGGTAACGCTATGATAATAAATCATTCTTAAAAAGCCATAACACATAATGCAGCTGTGCGTCCTCTAACATCCATGTCTGCCATGCTGAATTGCTGCCATTTTGCATTTTATGCTAAATTGTTTTATTTGGCTAAGGCTTTTTCAATTGTTGTCCCAATTTTCTTTAGTTCTCTGAGCACAACATTTTTATTTTATACAATCGTCATGATATTCAGTAGATATGTTGGATGAAGGTATATGATCATGATGATTAAACCATTTAAAAATAACTCCATAGGGGGTGCAATAGTGCCAAAAAGAAAAGTGTACTAAAACAGCTTTCCTATATGCATGAAGATGTAAAAAAAATTTGCATACAGGTCCAGTCCTCAAATATGGGATATTGCTATAATTAATACTGTATGCCAAATGTTTGACCAAACTTCACCAAAATATTTGACAATACACCTGATATCAGGAGAAGTCTGTTTGATCTTTTTCAGAATTTGATCACCAACACTTTAATTGTTGTGAATTTTCTAAAGTTTAAACAGACACAATGATGTAATTGCCTCAAATTGTAAGAAAGTGTGTGGGAAACCATGTCAGTGGTGAAGTTATTACCATAATCCCTAAAGGACATTAACTCACTTCACACTAACATGTCCCCATGCTTTCAGACAGCACAGTTCCTTGTGAGTACCTGGACGATGAATTAATTTAGCTTTTTATTTGTTGGGCATAATTTAAAAAGTCCAATTTCAGAAATGAGATAAACCCCACATTGGATGTTTTGAATGTTAATGTCTCTGGTGGCGGAGAGGAGGAGCCTTGCTAAGCTCCATGCCATCATGGACAACTCCTCCCCACCCATTACACACAAACTTGGCTGATAGAAGGAGCACGTTCAGTGTTATACTAAGACTCCCAAGATGTAACACTGAACGGCACAGGAAGTCCTTCATTCCGACAGCCATCAGACTCTATAAAGCATCACTGTTCCTCACTGTATCACTGAGCACATGTGGTGACAGTACTATCAAATCTTCCTGGACTTACTTTACTTTTAAATCGACACTGTACAATTTTACACTTTACTGTACACTTTCTGTATATTTCTGTATATGTAATATTTTAGAATGTATATACATAACATAGAAAATGTATCTTACGTCCTGACTTTTGTTTTTTACTACCTAAATGTTTACTGTTTACTGTGAGCGATTTGTAGTGCCGAATTTCCCTCGAGATAAATACATTTCAATCCAATCCTTTTCTATTCTATTAACCAGTGGAACGGTACGCTAACTGACATCATACATGCTGACACGCTGACATATTTTCCGGCTGCTCCTGGGTCTTTGCTGCAGCTATAGTAAAATGAATGTAACTATTACTAGATTGCTCCTACAGTAGCTTCGCCTGTGGTTCATGCAGCTGTGGTTCTGTGAACAAAGCCTTCTAATATACAGTACACTTCTCTCTCTGATGAGGCAAAAAAGAAGGAAAAATCACTAGCCAAAAATAGCTTAGCATTGCAGATCAGGTCACTCGACGTCACCAGCGTCAGTGCATTCTCTGCAACATCCGGTCATTTAGTGTTTAGCAATTTGGCTTTGAAAAATTGGAACGTTAACAAAACATGAAATCATTTGGCGTGAAAAATAAGGCATAATGACGTGAATGCGTGAGAGGTCTATACTGGAGGTCTATACCTCACATTCTACACTGGCAAGTTAACATCAATCACTTCTCCTCTGGCACCATCATCATGCCAAACTGACAACAAGATATCCTGACCTTTCCTCGATGGCAGCATAATATCATAATGCCCAATGGCATAGGGCTTAATGTCTAAATGCACAATTTCCAATCCCCAATGCATAATACCACAATGCGTAATGTCATAATGCTCAATGCCATATTGCTTATGCTACAGTGCCCCGTATGCCCAATGATTGGACCCCTGCAATGATGCATGTGCGGTTATACACACATATACAGTATATATATTAGGGATGGGCGTTACTCGTAGCTATGAGAAAAATCGGGAACGATTTATCGAAATTATAAATGTTTATGATATATATATATATATATATATATATATATATATATATATATATATATATATATAAATGCCCATCCCTAATATATATATATATATTATGTGTGTGTGTTTTTTCGGTTTGTGGACATATTTTTCAGGAGGCTGGTCTATTAGCGAGAGGGACATCAGTGGGTGGAGACGTCAGACAGTCCTTTAATTGTGTCCTTAGGTAACCAACCATTCAGCAGGATATCAGAGCCTGCTTCTGCTGCGTCATGGCCACTAACCAAATCACTCCGTTCTCCAGGGCTGGGTACAATTTGGAGCGGCAGAACAAAAATAAATGCACCTCTCTGAGCGCATGTCGGTAATGCGGTTATGTGAGAATTAGACCCAGGGCGGAAACAATCTCTATCCTCAGCTATAAAGTCGTCTGACAACATCCGCGTGCTTCTCTTCTTGTTACTGTACTTTTTTTTTAATGGAGCGTGTCTTCCTCCTGCTGTCATTATGAAGATATATCCGTCTGCGTTTCAGATCGCTGTGCTTCCGTCACTGTTTAACTCTCTCTCCGCTTTAGTTGCACCACTGCTCCGCACGGTTCCTGACACTCACGCCTGTCACTCAGCACAGGGAGGGATTAGTGGAATCTGCTTAAGATGAAAAAAACATTGGAGTCCAGAAGGATGTGCAGAGATGGCAGCCGTTTAGAGCTAACATGACTGCTCTTTGACAGATAACCAGTATGTGCATGTCAGATGAAATAATGGGAAGAAAATAAATGACCAGGATCTCTCTCTCTCTCTCTCTCTCTCTCTCTCTCTCTCTCTCTCTCTCTCTCTCTCTCTCTCTCTCTCTTTCTTCTGCCTCTGCCTTTGTCTGCCACTCTCAGACGCTCGTCACAGTCATGGTGCAATTGACCATTACTGTACATGAAACCGAGAGCACTGACTATTCTACTTTACAACACTGAAGTGGCTGGGCAACAGTTCAAGACTTAGTACTCCCGGTGCCTAATATATAATTACAGTACACACACACACATATCTATAGTGTATATATTATTAAAAAGGGGCCCCCGTACTGTATGGAGTATACATTCCGTCTGGAAAAAGGAGGCCTCTATCCTGTTTAATGATGTGTCTGAACTTCAACCATTTACATGTGTCAAGGGAATGGGTGACCATGCCGAGACAACACTTTGTTTGGAGCGAGCGTGTGTCTATGTGTGTGTCTGTGTGTACAGTATGTGTCTGTGTGTGTCTGTGTGTATGTGTCAGTGTGTGTATGTGTGTGTGTCTGTGTCTGTGTCTGTGTGTGTCTGTGAGTGTGTGTCTGTGTGTGTGTGTAGGCCTATATATGTCTGTGTATGTGTGTGTGTCTGTGTGTGTATGTGTCTGTGTGTGTGTCTGTGTGTACAGTATGTGTCTGTGTGTGTATGTGTCTGTGTGTATGTGTGTGTATGTGTGTGTACAGTATGTGTCTGTGTGTGTATCTGTGTGTGTGTCTGTGTCTGTGTGTATGTGTCTGTGTCTGTGTGTGTCTGTGAGTGTGTGTCTGTGTAGGCCTATATATGTCTGTGTATGTGTGTGTGTCTGTGTGTGTATGTGTCTGTGTGTGTCTGTGTGTACAGTATGTGTCTGTGTGTGTATGTGTCTGTGTGTATGTGTGTGTCTGTGTGTGTACAGTATGTGTCTGTGTGTGTATCTCTGTGTGTGTGTGTGTGTGTATATGTGTGTATGTGTCTGTGTGTGTGTATGTGTGTATGTGTCTGTGTGTGTCTGTGTGTGTCTGTGTATGTGTCTGTGTGTGTATCGGTGTGTGTATGTGTGTACATTATGTGTGTGTGTGTGTGTATGTGTCTGTGTGTGTGTATGTGTCTGTGTGTGTCTGTGTGTCTGTGTGTGTGTGTGTGTGTGTGTATGTGTCTGTGTGTGTCTGTGTGTATGTGTGTGTGTGTGTGTGTGTGTGTGTGTGTGTGTGTGTGTGTGTGTGTGTGTGTGTGTATGTGTCTGTGTGTGTCTGTGTGTATGTCTGTGTGTGTGTGTGTGTGTGTGTGTCAGTGTGTGTATGTGTGTGTGTCTGTGTCTGTGTCTGTGTGTATGTGTCTGTGTCTGTGTGTGTCTGTGAGTGTGTGTCTGTGTGTGTGTGCAGGCCTATATATGTCTGTGTATGTGTGTGTGTCTGTGTGTGTATGTGTCTGTGTGTGTGTCTGTGTGTACAGTATGTGTCTGTGTGTGTATGTGTCTGTGTGTATGTGTGTGTATGTGTGTGTACAGTATGTGTCTGTGTGTGTATCTGTGTGTGTGTCTGTGTCTGTGTGTATGTGTCTGTGTCTGTGTGTGTCTGTGAGTGTGTGTCTGTGTAGGCCTATATATGTCTGTGTATGTGTGTGTGTCTGTGTGTGTATGTGTCTGTGTGTGTCTGTGTGTACAGTATGTGTCTGTGTGTGTATGTGTCTGTGTGTATGTGTGTGTCTGTGTGTGTACAGTATGTGTCTGTGTGTGTATCTCTGTGTGTGTGTGTGTGTGTGTATATGTGTGTATGTGTCTGTGTGTGTATGTGTGTATGTGTCTGTGTGTGTCTGTGTGTGTCTGTGTATGTGTCTGTGTGTGTATCGGTGTGTGTATGTGTGTACATTATGTGTGTGTGTGTGTATGTGTCTGTGTGTGTATGTGTGTGTGTGTGTGTGTGTGTGTATGTGTCTGTGTGTGTGTATGTGTGTTGTGTGTGTGTGTGTGTGTGTGTGTCTGTGTGTGTCTGTGTGTATGTGTCTGTGTCTGTGTGTGTGTGTGTGTGTGTATGTCTGTGTGTGTGTGTGTGTGTGTGTGTGTGTGTGTGTGTGTGTGTGTGTGTGTGTGTGTGTGTGTGTGTGTGTGTGTGTGTGTGTGTGTGTGTGTGTGTGTGTGTGTGTGTGTGTGTGTGTGTGTGTGTGTCTGTGTGTGTCTGTGTGTGTGTGTGTGTGTGTGTGTTTTTCTGTCCCTCTGTCGCTGCTCCTGCTGCCGCCACAGCCCTCTGGATTTAATAACCTCGGTAGCCGTTCACTTATAAGGGTGCGTGATTCCTCGAGGGACTACAATTGATCAGTCAGTGTGTGAGTGGCGGTGCCCCTGACATCATGGCAGCCAGATGAATGGTGCTGCTGACATGGACTTCATCTCACCCACTAAACATTCAGAGGGTGTCAGGGAGAGGCATGAAAGGGGCAAGAAAAAAATAAAAAGGAGAATTCAGCTGTTTTTACAAGGGGTCGACCTATGAGTGTAGTGTACTATACCCTCATAGACCAGCATCTACATATGTAACGGTTGTGACAATGTCACCTCAAACTTCGATGCCCCGAGTGGGAGTTGAACCCCGGTCTCCCACACCGCAGGCAGCAACACAGACCGCTATACCAAGAGGTGAATTCACTTCTTTGTACCGTGTCTATGCGTCTTTTGAGGATGTGAGAGTGAGTTTAACCCATAGCACCACTACTCACCCCAGCCCTTCTTGACTGGACTTCACGGTACCATCCGTTACACATACATCAATAATAATCATTATTGCATTACAGTTGTAGTATGTAGTAAGGTTGGGTACCATTCACATTTTGAACTGATACAAGTTACTGGAATTCAGTATTGGTACTTAATGGTACCTTTTTTCATTACTTAACTCTCTCTGTAATACTTTTTGTTTTTCATTTCAGTTGTAAAAAAAATAAGTCCAAACTTCTCAATTTCAACATTGTTATTTATTTAGAACATTTTGTTATTCATTGTTGTGACAATACCACACAAAATAAATAGCATGATCATGTATTGTGTTTTTAAATGTTTAGATATCAACATTATCTGGCCATCCTCTGTAAATATTATCAAACTCCTCTGACCTCGTCTGGTCTTTCCAAAGACCCAAGAGATGGCACAGTAATATACATATATATATTATATATATATATATATATATATATATATATATATATATATATATATATATATATATATAACCTGGTGGTGTTCAGACTCGTCACGGTTCAAAAACAAACAAATTCAATTGTCCACACAAGTGCAATATCAATCAATAATAATATTTATTGATTACAGGCAGAATATAGTCCGGTGGGCAAAAACAGAATGGTCGTAATACAGTCCGATGGTCAAAACACAAAAACAGGCTCTCGTACAAAAAAAGGATTGTTCAATACTCAGAGTAGTCGTCCGTTCCAGGGTCAGTACACAAGGGGGTTTCTCAGCCAGTCTAGGGTCCAGTACACAATGAACACCTTCTCGCCTTCACCTCTCCTCTCACTACCTCACACCGCACAACATTCCGTTAACAACAATCTCTTTCTACACGTACTCAGCTCCAACCTCACCTCCTCTCAACTCAACTCTATCTGACCTAGTGTATTATAGTGTGTGTGTCTGGTGTGCGTGCGTGTGGGATGTGGGTGAACTAATGGTGCACAGGTGTGTTCTATCAGTACTAATCAACTACCTAATTGCTTCTACTCCTCCCGTGGCAGTAGTACCTCCCTTCCTTCACATAACCGAGACAGGGGTGATATCTGCCACAATATATATATTTGTGGAAAAGGCTCCCTCTTGTAGTATATTACACTCTTATACTAAACAGGTACCGATCTAGCGTGAATCAGTACTCGGTATTATACCCTTTCGGTCGGGTGTCGGCACCCTTAAAAGTACGGAGTTCGGTACCCAACCCTAGTACATAGGTCAGAGTAGAGGTAAAATCACTCGCCTACCACCGCAGAGACCCAGAGATCAATTCCGCAGCAGCAATACCTTCCGCTTGGTCAGACGTTCCTATGAACACAATTGCCGATGTTCACGGGTGGGAAACCTGGGTGCGGGTCCTGGGCGCCTGTTCAGCAGGGAGGGGATCTGGGGGAGAGAGCGTGAACCTCTGCGTCCATGACGCTCTCCCAGTGGAACTCCTCTCTGTCAGGTGAAAAGAGGCGGCTGGGCGTGTGTTGGAGGAGGCATGCGATAGTCTACAACTCTACACCCTCCCCAGACTGACAGAGGGTAGCTCAATGACCAGGACCGTGAGACTACTTACTTTACTAAGGCTATTATTACTGGTGTACAGTAACTGTATTGTTGAGTTATATGTACTGTAGAGCCACAGTCTACCGCCTGTTGCTTTTGTGCTTTTCCTGTACACTGTAAGCCTATTTACCTCCTGTTGCCATGGTACCATGTGTTTCGCACTGTCGAACATTGATACTGGTTTATGGTTGACTTGATTACTTGGTTGATTAGTTAATCCATGATAGCACAGTATATGGCGATCTCAGCTGAAACACTGCTGCCCAGCATTGGCATTGTTTATGTAGTAACATATTGGATAGAAGCTAATGTTTCAATCTGAAATGTATCATTTGAGCTAACATGCAGGTCCACATGCTATAACAAGGTTTGTGCACATTTGTATGAAAGGATCGGCGGAAAACAGACTACTGTAGTTTCGATGGGCTAAGACCGTTCTATAAAAGGTGATTTGCAATCCAGAAATAAAACCCTTCTGAGAACATAATTAGAATACCCATGTAAAGGTCAGATACAAATCCAGATCGTAGGTAAAATGGTTGAATGTCAGCGTGCTAAGAGTCCTCCCTGAGTGAGACTATAGTGAGTGTGTGTCTTTGTCTGGTGAGGGCTTATTTCCAGAACTTCTTCGGCTCTGATTGTCAGCTCAGCAGGTTTACAGCAGGGGAGAAATGAGTCAATCTTTTGTGAATACCGCAATCCAATTAAACACAGGTCTACTGAGAATTCTCTCAGTGTTACTTGCCAGGCTGACGGATGAATCTTCATAAACCGATATTCCGCCGGCACGTCTGTGATCCATAACAGGGTTGGCCTCAATTCACTCTCCGTCAAGTGAATTCGGGAAGTGGCTTTTCTTTAGAATTCAAATGCTGAAAAACTTTTTGACATGAAGACATTGTATTATATCCAGCCTATTGAATCTTGAATCTTGAGTAAATGAGTGTTTCATAAACTGATACCTGCAGTATGTCTGTTCTGGGCTTTAATATGAAAGAGCTGAACTGTACAATATGCCCATACAAATTCGAACCGCTGTTAATTAAAAACTATTTATATACCTCTTCACTAGGAGTTCCTTTTAATGAATATCTTTGACTTTGACTATAGTGTTTCAAGTGCTTTTGTTTTTTACCTGGAAGATATGAAGAGATTTATTATACATATTCTATACATAATCTCTGAAAGGTTAAGTCTTTTGACATTTGGGTTCCATGTCATTCTTGCCTTAACACATTCCCCGCCATTGGTTATACCCATCAATATACCCAGTATGCCACCACTGTAAGCCTATGGAGATGTTTACCTTCTTTGCAGGGCTATAACTTTTTAAATTGTATTGCTATATTGACATTACTATGGCCCATTCAACATCGAGTATCTATTGTTCAGGATGTGGGAACGTTATACTTTTTCATTCATACATTCATACAAAAATATAAGTATGTTTTTATCATTTTCTGCAGTAATTCCTAGAACGTGAGTTATAGGCCTAAACGCATATATAGATTATCGATTGGCGTTTCTTCCCTATACACGTTATATTAAAAAATGCAACTGTATATGATCGGTATACGTTATGCTTCATCATGCGTGGAGGAAAGGGGGGGGGGGGGTCGTTTATAATTCCCCGATCATCAGTAAATGCTTTATGTAGGTTGGGTGATATATTGATCAGATCGGTTTGCTCACAAGGAAACTCACAATTGGGTTGAAAATAACGTTATATTCCTCTTACCGTCGGTCAAAGAGACTGGCGGTGAAAGATCCCAGGTATACGACGCCGATTGCCTAGGTCCATTTCCGGTTTGTATGTCGCAATAAACGCCGAAATCATATCGATTATTAAGTTTAGAAAGCGATCCATTATGTACATTGTGTCTGTCGGGAGTCATGCAACGATATCTGACGGCCGGATGAGTTTAATCGACGCACATCAGCCATATCCTGTAGGTGAGTGTAACTCGCCCGACCATCCACCAGGCGGCGGTATTGAGCCGTCGTTGCCGTCACCTATAGGGTCCAGCTGCAGCGTTGCAGCTGTATATATGAATTATGAATGCCATGGCGAAAAAATTAAATATTGATCTCAATAACGCTGTACAGCGAGGTCTGGCGGGGAAAGTGTTAATAATGACTTCATAACTTGCGTTTCCCTTATATGTATTTGCTCACCATTTTGTGCTGATTCATCACTTCCATAGGCTTCTAGTGTATCTGAACTAATACATGTACCTTAAACACCTTGGGGCTCAAAACCTAAAGATACAGTACAATAAAAATCCAGTTTTTCAATATTGTTGCATTTTTATCAGAACGGATGTTGATGTAAAATTACCCAAACTGTTAGAACTGTTGTTAGAAAATGATGACTAAAGCCCTTTGATCTCTATCCCCCTGGATATCAACAAAATCAAGCCATTTCAGATATTCAATCTGCTTCCTCTGAAATATTGCATAATACACACGGGTTACTCTGATTGGCCCATCAGTCACATCTAGTTGCTCTGACTGGCCCATCAGTGAATCCCACTATGTCTGATTGGCCCATCAATCACATCTAGCTGAGAGGACATGGTGCTCTCAAAGGTTCTCACAGGCACCATTTGTGGCTTTGAGACACCCATAGGTTCTTGAGGGAATTCCTGAGGAAATTCCCATTTTTACAGTGTATAGTATATAGTGAGCAGGAGGCCACGCCCGAGAGTGCCCAGAGAGGGTGCACTGATACACCCTGAACATGTATATTTTTGTTGTTGTTGAGTTGAATTTATTTAATCTCAAACAATCAACCACATAAAAAACACACACACTTACATTCTTCATTAAATGATAAACAAATTAGTTTGAGAAGGAGCAGAAGGAAGCAAATGCTTATCTAGTCCTGTGTAACGTTTGGGGTTTGCTCTCCTCAGGGATCAAATCCCTAGCGTTACCTGGTGGTAATTGACCTGTCTACCTGCCCTAATTACATTCATTAGCACCTGGTGTGACTAGTTAAGGTGGCTTTATATGCTCTTCCGTGTTACTACAGACACCGTGAGTCGATCAGCAAACTGCCCGTGAGTAGTGCCTACGTGAGTAACTCTTATCGCTCCTGCCATGGAGAATAAGTACGTTCGCTACTTGTATTAATTGCCGTGTCATTTCGTTATTGTTTGTATGTGATTGCTGTGTGCATATGCAGCACCGTCGGCTGACGTGTTTTCTTTTGTGACGTGTTTTGGAGACATCAATTTCTCCCCTTTGCTTTCCCCAATTTATCGTGTAGATGAGTTTATGTTTATGTGCTCTATCGTGTTTTAGAGACAGAGACTTCTCCCCTTTTATTTATACACCCTTGTCTGCGTGTACCGTTTTTCTACTCTAAATAAAGGAGTATCTTTTGTTTGAAAGCCAACACCTGCCTCTCGTCTTATCCGTTCTGCACTGCACCTGGGTCCTACACACCTACCACCCCGTTACAGTCCTGCCCCTTCCTCACAATATCATACATAAAACAAAATGTCTTACAAACCTAAGATAAACAAAATAAACATCAACGGAGCTGCAGGTCTAATGACACATGCCAGAAGAAGAAGAACCAAGTCGTAAATCTTGGTGTTATTATTGACTCAGACTCACAATTTAATTTCCAGTAGGTTAGACCAGTGGTTCTCAAAGTGGCGTGAGAGGGTTCCAGGGGGTCCCCAGTAATGAGTTTAATTGAGTTTAATATTTACTATTCACATTTGTATTCACTAGAAGTTTATCCCAATCATGGGTTTCACTCTCTCCACCATTATCTTGTCTAAAAACAATGATCTTCTCACATATGAAATGGGGGTCCCTGACATATTACGTGTTGATTTGGGGTCCTTGACATTAAAACATTTAAGAACCACTTTGTTAGATGGTCTTTTCTCAGGCCTTCTAAGGTCGCTTTCACACGGGCTGTTTGGTCCGGACTTTCGGACCAGAATTCGATAGTCCGGTTTTTCGGGTTTGTGTGAATGCGTGTGTCGAACTCGGTTCGCGGACCAAACAGGCGAACTCTGGTCCGCCTGAAAACGTCAGTCTCGGTTCGGCTTCATCGGACCAAACGCGAACCAAATATAGGAAGTGATTATTATTACCACTGCTCGCAGCACTCACTGCAAAACAAGCACACTGCATCTATCTCTCTATCTATCTCTCTATCTCTCTATCTATCTATCTATCTATCTATCTATCTATCTATCTATCTATCTATCTATCTATCTATCTATCTATCTATCTATCTATCTATCTATCTATCTATCTATCTATCTATCTATCTATCTATCTATCTATCTATCTATCTATCTATCTAACTGTGCATCTTGGGAAGAAGGAAGAAAGAACGCGGCTTATTATTATTACCGAGGCGCACGGCATTGGATCAATGGATCAATGCCACGTCAATACTATTATTACCTTACCACTGCTCGCAGCATTCATTCACTGCAAAACAAGCACACTGCATCTATCTCTCTATCTATCTATCTATCTATCTATCTATCTATCTATCTATCTATCTATCTATCTATCTATCTATCTATCTATCTATCTATCTATCTATCTATCTATCTATCTATCTATCTATCTATCTATCTATCTATCTATCTATCTATCTATATATCTGTGCATCTTGGGAAGAAGGAAGAAAAAACGCGGCTTATTATATTATTAATAAAACAGCTACTTGTGGGCACTCATAAAAACACCGTGGTCTACAAGTTGTTTAGCGAGAGGATGGTGGTAATGTGCTTCAATAGAACAATGGATCAATGCCATGTCAAAACTCGCCTCCGGGGAGGGCTCGCAGACAGTCCACACACAGACACACACACACACGCGCGCGCGCGCACACACGGGCTCGCAGCCACACACACATTTCCACTGTCCAATAGACAAGCGCCCTTTTCAACCGCGTGACATTGTTCAGAAGGTCCGGTCCGCCTCACAGATTTCTGTGTGAACGCAGGCGAACCAAATGAAGAATGCAACAATGTTGCAACTTCACCACCAGAACCGCACCGAGTCCACCAAAACTATATGTGAAAGCGACCTAAAAAAAGCACTTAGGCAGCTACATCTTATTCAGAATGTGCTATTATTCATAACTGCTGCTAATAACTGCACTCAGACTCTAAATAAAAAAACAACCTTTTGTCTGTTTTATGTAAATCTGTGTATGAAATGTGCTATATAAATAAATGCGTCTTGCCTTGAATCAACTTTAAATGTCAACAGTGTAAACCCCCAGTTTAGCATGCCATTGTGTGCAGATGTGGTGAGTTTTGAACATCTGCAAGATGTTTGAAGGTACGTTTTCCAGAGACACTGGAAACCTATGGAAGTGATGAATCTGCACAAAAAGACCAAACATCTCTCCAATAGAAAATCATATTGAACATCCTCTGATGAACTCATATCAAGGCAAGGACCCACATATCAAAACTAATGGAATTAACCTTTAAGACCTTTATCTAAAAATGTTCATACTTTAAATTATACATTAGATATACATGTATATGTGTGATCATTGTAAACACAAACATATAAATGAAAACCCCTCAGAACCACCAACCCACCATCCTACCATATCCTGTGATCGGAACCCCACCTCCAGACAAAGGAAGTGAACAGAAGAAAACGACACACAGTACAAACAGTGGTTTATACCACAATCCGCAAAGCGTACTTGCACGTTTTTGAAATACCCGCTGTATGAAGAAACCAATTCTTTATAATCATGTTATTCACCCAGTAGTATTTTAGAAGACATCCCTCAATGTGCATCAGTTGTCTTTTTTACACATAGAGCCCTTGCTGCGTCTACCAAAAAATGGATCACAAGCATCAGAGACACGCGGTATAGTCTCATCATTACTAATTCATACCGTGTCTTTTTTTTATCCACTTTTTTTCTCCTCCTATTTTTCTTGTATTTTTCCTCCCATCCCAATTTAGTCGTTATGCCAATTCCCCCCTCCCCTTCCTGGTCGTTGCGCGCATTTGCCCCTTACTTGCCGGTCTAGGGAGCCGTGAAGTCTATCACATGCTTCCTCCGATACATAGGAGACAGCCAGCAGCCTCTTTTCACCTGGCAGCGAGGACTCTCATTGGGTGAGTGTAACGCGTGGGAGGGCACACTACCTCACCCAGATCCCTTCCTTGCTGTGCAGGCGCTCTGACCACCCTGTAGGAGTCGCTGTTTACAACGACCAGATTACCACCCACCGGCTTCCCTCCCTCTGACACTCCCAATTGTGTCAGTATGACGACCGGCCAAGCCGGAGGCAACGCTGACGGCTGGATTTGATACCAGTGTCTCTGCGGTGGTAGACAGACGCTTAGTCCGCTGCGCTACCCGGCCGCTTAATTTATACTGTGTCTCTATTGAATACCTCCTCTGTTTCTTTACGGATGCTACGGATGCTGCTGCTACTGCTGCCTCTGCGTGGTGGGCCTGCGGCCCAGGATGTGTCTCTGCGTGGTGGGCCTGTGTCCCAGGATGTGTCTCTGCATGGTGGGCCTGCGGCCCAGGATGTGTCTCTGCGTGGTGGGCCTGTGTCCCAGGATGTGTCTCTGCGTGGTGGGCCTGCGGCCCAGGATTTGTCTCTGCGTGGTGGGCCTGTGTCCCAGGATGTGTCTCTGCGTGGTGGGCCTGTGTCCCAGGATGTGTCTCTGCGTGGTGGGCCTGCGGCCCAGGATGTGTCTGCGTGGTGGGCCTGTGGCCCAGGATGTGTCTCTGCGTGGTGGGCCTGTGTCCCAGGATGTGTCTCTGCGTGGTGGGCCTGTGTCCCAGGATTTGTCTCTGCGTGGTGGGCCTGTGTCCCAGGATGTGTCTCTGCGTGGTGGGCCTGTGGCCCAGGATGTGTCTCTGCGTGGTGGGCCTGCAGCCCAGGATGTGTCTCTGCGTGGTGGGCCTGCAGCCCAGGATGTGTCTCTGCGTGGTGGGCCTGTGTCCCAGGATGTGTCTCTGCATGGTGGGCCTGCGGCCCAGGATGTGTCTCTGTGTGGTGGGCCTGTGTCCCAGGATGTGTCTCTGCGTGGTGGGCCTGCGGCCCAGGATGTGTCTCTGCGTGGTGGGCCTGTGTCCCAGGATGTGTCTCTGCGTGGTGGGCCTGTGTCCCAGGATGTGTCTCTGCGTGGTGGGCCTGTGTCCCAGGATGTGTCTCTGCGTGGTGGGCCTGTGTCCCAGGATGTGTCTCTGCGTGGTGGGCCTGCAGCCCAGGATGTGTCTCTGCGTGGTGGGCCTGTGTCCCAGGATGTGTCTCTGCGTGGTGGGCCTGTGTCCCAGGATGTGTCTCTGCGTGGTGGGCCTGTGTCCCAGGATGTGTCTCTGCGTGGTGGGCCTGTGGCCCAGGATGTGTCTCTGTGTGGTGGGCCTGCGGCCCAGGATGTGTCTCTGCGTGGTGGGCCTGCGGCCCAGGATGTGTCTCTGCGTGGTGGGCCTGCGGCCCAGGATGTGTCTCTGCGTGGTGGGCCTGCGGCCCAGGATGTGTCTCTGTGTGGTGGGCCTGCGGCCCAGGATGTGTCTCTGCGTGGTGGGCCTGCGGCCCAGGACATGACCGCTGGCGTGATGCTTCTCCGCATTAACAGGCCCGACTGGCAGCAACCTGCGTGAGGCAAGACTGCAGCACCAGGAGAAGGATCACTCCGTTCTCTTTCCCACTGAAGCCAGACTCTGAGGCTCTTGCCACAAAGAAGTGTGTTTGCTGTGAGGGAGATGCGTCCGGCGTGTTGTCCGCGTCAAGGCAGTGAGGAAATGCCATTAGATTTGACATTAATTCAACGGAACATACATATTTTTCTGGGGGAAGCCGCCCTCCCCACGATTGGTTACCAAGGCCTGGCAAGTGGGCGTGGTTGATCTCTGCTCTCTGCAGCCAGATGGCCTAGGCCTCCATTAGTCTACAACCATTTCATAAGTGACTTGCTGTAAATTGCTGTGTGAATGCTTGAGTCATTTGTTTGCCTCTTGTCATACTCCTGCAGCCCCCTCCCCTGCCCACAATCTCATCTCTCTCTCTCTCTCTCTCTCTCTCTCTCTCTCTCTCTCTCTCTCTCTCTCTCTCTCTCTCTCTCTCTCTCTCTCTCTCTCTCTCTCTCTCTCTCTGTGACTAAGTGCGAGAGGACATGCAGGGCTGTGCATAGCTGATAATCATATAACTGGATTAAATCAGCCTGTTATTGCTCTGTGTATATCGATTAATTTAGGTATTACAGAACGTGGTCATTAATAAAGAAATAATATTGTGCTCCGTACAGTGCCTTTATCAATTTCCAAGGCGTTGCATTGTCATTGCTCTCGTGTGTCACTGAATCACCATCAGAGTAGTGTAGCTAACCATGGAATAGGCTTATCTCCTGTCTGAAGTTCTGCAGCGGGTCATTGATATTCAAGACTTTGTGCGACCTTGTATCTTTTATGTAGCAGGTACTTGATGTAGTGAAACCCTTTGTGTCCACAGTCTACCTTGAAGAATACACACTCACTCCTTAACTCATCGACTGCCGGGAATTAGTCTGGCCCCGTTCTAGCACTGCCACGCTTTAAAAGATAGGAGTGCGTCACCTTGTTTGTAGAGCTATAACTATATTATAGCTATGGATACAATACTATGGCCCATTTGAAATCACCTATCTATCGTTCAATATGTGAAAAATTATAAATTTTTCCATCCATACATTCCCGTGTTATACCGTGGTCAATGTAAGTATCGTTATAGCGTGGTCTGGGGTAATTCCCGAAAGGCTGAGTAATAGCCTTATAGGCCTACGTCAATTCTACTATAGCCTGTACAAGCTACTATTCCCAAATCACATCTATGTCATAGATATTATGTTTCATCATGAATGCATGAAAGGGGGGGGGGGGGGGGGGTCTTTTCTGATTATTTGATTGTCAGTAACGGCATTCGTATTGAACACTAAAAACGCTTATCAGCCCGATCGGTATAAAAGCATTGCAGGATCAAGCTAAAATTTACATCAGGTAGTCCTTACCTGTGATCGGGAGTATTCCAAAAATAATATTCCAATTGTTTGATTGCCATCTGGTACATCCGATGTCCATTTAGTCCACGGCATAACCCACCACAACATATGGATCGGGGATATTTGACACGCTTCAATGGAACCGGGAGAACCGCTCCACTCGGCCGACAAGGAAAAGTGAGACCGGAGACATTTGGCCGTTACACAGGCCAAGATACAAGGTTACGATCTCAGACTCATTCCCTATTGTTGGATTTTCAGGGTTATCAGCCAGTAATCAACTCGTCACCTGTGGTTCCATGACGTTTCTGCGTTGTGTTGTTTATCTGTGATGGTTATCTTACTTGGAAGTCGACCTTCCCCATACTGGCTGTAACACTGTTCCACCCCGTTAATGCATCTGACTCAGAAGAAAACGACACACTGGAAATATGATACCTTTCCTTGATGTTGATGTTTATCCCATAAACATAGCCTCTGTACAAGATGGAAACAGTTCTGAAAGTCTTTGAAAAGTCTATTGAATTCCTTAATTCTACCGGTCTCTCCTGCTATCAGTTCGATGATGGTTGCGGCCCAGTGGGTAGCCAAAGCCTTTCCTGTTAGCTGAAGCTAGCTCCTCGTGGCGTTCCCCCTCCCTCACCCTCTGGCTATCGGAGGGTGAAACTGATTTCTGCTGTCTCTCTGTCAACGTCCCTATGTGTCAGCTTCGCGTCCTAGTCTACTTTAAACTGGAAGAAACTCACAGCTATAACGTCTTTCCCCTAGCAACGGTGGCCATCCCCGTAGCCACGCCCCTTCTCTCGTTACTAAGTTACACGACGCCATGGCAACGGCGCAATGTCTCTACGTCTCTTGTCACCTCTGACCCACTCTAACGCCCTTTCTCTATCTCTTCCCCTCCCAGCGGCCTGCTCTCCATGGTGACCGTGGCTGCTCACACACCCTGCACCATGTCTCTGGTCTGTTTCTGGAGAGTCTAACACTATGCTCTCTGTCTGCTCCTCAGCTTAAAGGCCCTGTCGTTGTTGACCCGTACAGAGTAGATGTCTCCTGTCATCTATATATATTTACATTATATACACATATGAAAAACAAGTGCTATTCTTTCACTATGGTAACACCAAGGTCCCTGGATGGATAATGAATAAAAATATCGAAAAGCGTCGGCTCCCAATAACGAGTAAACTCGTTGTTGGCGGGGAATGAGTTAAGGCGATTATACTGAAACCAAAGGAGAATTCTAGATGTCCTTCACAGGTATTGGAGAATTCCACTAATATTCGGGATTATTTTAAAGAATCTGCATAAATACATATTTTCTTTAGTCTATATTATATATTATATACTATATTGCCAGACCTATCTCTAGGTTTTAGTGCTGCGCCATTGCAGTAGAAATGTCTGGCGGAACCCATCATTGTGCACTAGGGGGAAAAAAGGTTCTGGGTTGTTTGTATTTCTCAAGCCAGTCACAAAAGTCTAGGATGGCGCTAAGCCCAAAATGTACCTTGCTAAATAGTGTCTGGAGAGAAATTTGTCTTGTCAAAGTCATCATTAGAGTGTAGCTTGCTGGCTTAAAGACTTGTTGTTGTTGTTGTTGTTGTTGTTGTTGTTGTTGCTGTTGATCCTATGGACAGGGATTTTGAAGACAGTTACAAATACTGAGTATACTCAAATAGTCGACCAATGGGAAAATAAGAAAATCAAGTTCCAAAAGACAAACTTGATTCTGCTGCATTTTTGGCACATAAGAGGCACGGTAGATCACTCTAATGGTCTAATGGTGATATATGTCCGTCTAATAACCTAATGATCTCAGTCTATACTGTTGGAAGTATACAGTTAAGTCAAGGTAATGGGATGTATTGGTGGATAATGGCTTAAAGTTTAGGACTAATAATCATAAGCATTAGTAATAACAACGTCAGTATCTGGCTCTGGACGGGCAGGTGAGGCTTATCACAGTGAGAAGGCTCTGTGTCCATGCCTCTCTCCACCTAATCTGTGGATCAGCTGCAGGCATGTGGCTTCTGTGGTACTTGGATGCCTATTTTAGCCTCTTTAACTCAATTCATTGCAGTGTAATATGGACAGTATTAGATAGGTAGTAATAGATACAGTATAGTACTAAATAAAATAAAATGTAAAACTAAAAATAGAATCATGATATTTCCCCTTATGGTATTGTATAATTATGTTGAATAGACTTGTGGTGACTGGTCGATGGAATTGCTCCCAGTGTGGACGCACAGTGAGCCTTGCATATTGCTTGAAGGATCATTACAACTACAGTATTTCCTACTTGGTTATACGATATGTGTGGTACAGGAATGAATGCTCTACTTGCTGTACTATATAGATAGTTATTCATATTTATTATTGTTATATTGTAGAAATGTGTGCATTGAAATGTCTGTCGAAATGAAGTCTCGACGACATTGAAAATGAGGGTGACCTCAATTGTATTTTCGAGAATAAATAAAGGTTGATGATGATGATGACTTGTGTTGAGCTACAGCAGGACAGATGAAGTCAGTTTTCTACATACTACATATTACAAGAGAGCAGCAGTTTTTACATGCTATTTTTCCACCAGTATTTTTTCCAACAGAAACCCAAATCTATTTGAACTCATGTGACCCCCCCCCCCCCCCCCCAGATTACTATGTTAATCTGTATTTGTGAATAATAATGTTTAAATAAATTTAAATTTACAGAGTGAGGAATCAATGATGAATGAATGCATTTAAAGGGGCACCTCACCAAAATACAATCCAAAAGCTCTAGTCAGTTTTGTACATATTAATTTAGTTTGACAGTTATTGAGAGTAAATTAGCTTGAATATGGCCACCAGTGATGTCATCTGGAACATTGAATCCTTGTGTTGTGTTAATTACATCTCAATAATAAGATAGCAGTCCCCA
>NC_140170.1:87909212-87979212 GCF_963971535.1 Notolepis coatsorum | reverse complement strand
TCAGGGATTCATGTGGGAAGTGAATGGCAGACATTGTCCCCCAGTAGAGATGGCTATTTGAACCCCGCCCCCCCCCCCCCCCCCCCATCCACATGGAAATAAAGTTATTTTTGCATCGTATCTGCTTCCAGCACTGCTGCGAAACTCTCTTGTGCTAATTAGTTTATGTTTAGGATTTAGGATCTTTATACTCTTCCGTGGTCCCACAAGATGAATAATTTACAAATAAGTAGTCATCAGCATAGAATCACATGGTAGATGGTAAATGGACTGCATTAATATAATTAGACAACTCTATTGTTTTCATCGCAACATTGCTCTGCTGAGAAATATCAATGGCCCTGAGAGTGAACCATGCATTCTGACCGTCTCTGTCTCTGTCTCTGTCTCTGTCTCTGTCTCTGTCCCTGTCTCTGTCTTTGTCCCTGTCTCTGTCCCTGTCTCTCTCTCTGTCTCTGTCCCTGTCTCTGTCCCTGTCTCTGTCCCTGTCTCTCTCTCTGTCCCTGTCCCTGTCTCTGTCCCTGTCCCTGTCCCTGTCTCTGTCTCTGTCTCTGTCTCTGTCCCTGTCCCTGTCTGTGTCCCTGTCTCTGTCTCCAGTGCATGTAAAAGCAGGAACCTGTGAGGTCATCGCGGCCCACCGTTGCTGCAACAAGAACAAGATTGAGGAGAGATCCCAGACGGTCAAATGTTCCTGCTTCCCTGGACAGGTGGCCGGCACAACGAGAGCTGCTCCATCTTGTGTGGATGGTAAGGATTGGGAATTATTATTCAATGATGAGACACAGAAATGTAGCGTTTTTTTCTTTTCGGCGTGAAATCGTCATTCCCATCACTAATTTGTATCTTTTATCTACAGTAGCTTTATCCTTATCATTATTCTAGCTTTATCATTATCTGTTTGATATTGATTCAAAACTGATATACTAATAACTTACTCAGGGTTATTTTGTGAGGGTCGTTTTGTGAGAGTCGTTCTGTAGGACTCGTGCACAGTTCATGTAGCTGCTTCTCTGGCAACACCTTTCACTACCGAAATCATCACTTCAAATTATCCACATTATTCCGCCTTCAATTGCAACTCAAAAGCCGCCCAGAGCTACTAGAAAGCGATCTGTCTGATCCAGACTTAAGAGTGTCAAAGCCCCGCTAGCAGCCATGGACGTGCTGCTCTGAGATTTATGACCCTCACCCAACTGCTCTAGCTACAGTAACCCCCGGCCATCGTGATACCTGCTGGTGCTGTCCGAGACTGTTGTAGGCGTTTGACTTGACTTTTGTTAAATGTTGGAACATGGCAGAGTCAAAGAAGCAGGGTGATGTTTCCATCATCAAGGCTTTGGCTCTTCACAACTCACATTGGCCAGGGCATGGAGCTATTGCTAAGCTAACTGGCTACACAGTTAGCGTTAGCTGCCTCTCAACACAGCAGTGGCGAATCCTTGTGGAAGCCAACGGAAGCCATGCCTCCCTATAAATTTCATATCAAATTATGAAATATGAAATATGAAAAAAAAAAAAAAATTAAAATATAATTTTTTTTTAATATAGTTTACATTCATCTGTGCATCTGTGTTTTTTTTTTTTTTTTTTATGTCTCCCTCTTCTCCTTCTCACTCCCTCTAACACACTGTCAGACTGTGCTCACTACTGCAGCTAGTATAGGAGAGAAGCAGTGGGTAGGTCTCTTTCTCCAGGCTTCCAGCATTATAGAGTGAGTCCAAACTCCAAATCCGATCCTAGCCAATCAGATTCGAGCTGACTGCCACTGGCCACACCCTAAAAGTTTAAAACGGAGCTGGGAGGAAGACGTTCAGCATAATATTCCACCTGGAGGCGGGGCAGGTGCCATATTTTCCCCTCTGCACTCTGAACATTGTATTAACCCGTAACTGTTCCCACGGGCCGAATATTGCCCCGATCCTCGCGAGATTAAATCCACGGGGACCTCTCGGCGTGCCGAAGCTTTTCCTAAATCACTTCCATCATCGAAAACGAGGGGAAAAGGTCGGCTCGCGACCCTGAAAATGTCGCGTGATTTTAAAAACGCTGTATTAAGTGAGCCTATTATGGGATCCACGCGAGCTTTCTATCGTGGAAACATCTGGGCGTCCCGCAACTTTTACTGATTCACATGTAGCCCCTAAAATGCTTAGAAAAGGAAAACAGAAAGCGTGGAATAAACTCGCCGAAACGGAAAAGTGTCCCACGGGCGCGCCGTGATTCCGATCCGCGTGAAAATATTCACGGCCATAGAGGAGACCGTGGGACACCTTTTTGCAACCGAATATGTGTCTCGAATTTGCTCCCACGCGGCGCGCAAAATCGCGCAAGGAAAAATCGGACCAAAAATTAACCAATGCTCCAGCAGTATTAATGACCCTGATGTAAACAAGACAAACGTCTTTCTCTGGTCTGCATCCCCTTATACAATTGTGTGTGAATGAATGAAAACTTTATTAACAGATTGCAGAATGGGTACAGTACAGTACAGCTCAATACATACAATTGTTAAGGGGATGCAGACCAGAGAAAGACTTTCGTCTTGTTTACATCAGGGTCCCCCATTTTCAATTCATCGTAAATGTGTATTGAGCCGTACTGTATTGTACCCATTCTGCAATCTGTTAAATAAATAAAAATAACGTTTGACTGGCCGCCGAGCCATACTGTAGTGTACATGGTGACTGCTTGACTTAAAAAAAAAAAAAAAAAAAAAAAAATATTAATAAAAATATTGAATAATTTTTTTTTTAATAATTTTTTTTTGGCTTCCCCTGTTATTTTACCCACGCGACGCCACTGCAACACAGTGACACTGCTTTTTGGTCTAACTTAATGCTTGTGACCGGTTCGATTCCGGCTCCTCCTGGGCATTGTGTCGAAGTGTCCTCGAGCAATACACTTAACCACCAACTGCTCCCGATGAGCAGGTTGGCACCCTGCATGGTTGCCTTCCCCTGTCCGTGAGTGAATGGGGGAATGTGAGGCAGAAATTGTAAAGCGCTTTGGATAAAAGCACTATATAAATGCAGTCCATTTACCATTGGACGGTTTTGTGCACATATTTTATGAAAACGGTCACAATATGACATTGAATTGGTTTTAAAAGGGTTTGTCTTCCAGTGGTTATTTTAATGTGATGTTGCTTGTGTGCATTTTACAGTCTTTCAGATCTAATAGCTCTTCATCTCATTCAACCACCCACCTGTCTGCAGGTGGCTATGAGACCATTTGAAACCTTGTGTTCAGTGGAGTAGAGAGAAGGCCAGGTCAGTTAATATCATGTCAGCAGGCCTCTGTTACAGGTGAATCGATACCCATCTCTTCTTATTCTGTTATAATGGCTCTGACAGGGCTTCCTTCATTTTGACAGTCCTTGTAACGCTAAGGAAATGTCAAGGGAAGCCATTTACCCCCCCCCCCGACAGAGCACCCCAGAGCAACTTAAGACCTTGACGCTCTCACCTCGCTGCTGGCTTTGCAACCCCCACACACATGCGCACACATACATACACACACACACACATGCACACGCACGCACTATACACATACACTACTCACTGTTCAACACTAGTCACACCACTCATCGGCTTGACATTGACCCACGCCCTGTAATTCACTCCTGAAAACACACAGGGCAAGAGGAGTGATGTATCTCCACCATCAGCCGTGGATCAAAAGACGCTCCGCGCTCTCTCCCTCTCCCTGACGCGTGTATAGAAACAGACAGCTGATGCTTCAGTCAGAGAGCGGATCCTCCGTCTTTCACAGTGTGCATTAAATGGCGTATTATTACTCACTTGCATCCCTCTCTTTTTCTTCTCCCCCTCCCCTCCTGTCCTCCTGTCCCCCTGTCCCCCTCCCCTCCTGTCCCCCTCATAGCGTCCATAGTTGCACAGAAGTGGTGGTGCCAGATGCACCCATGCATGGACGGAGAAGAGTGTAAAGTGTTGCCAGATCTGAAAGGATGGAGCTGCAGTACAGGAAACAAAGTAAAGACGACCAAGGTGGGTAACAGCATCATCATCATCATCATCATCATCATCATCATCATCATCATCATCATCATCATCATCATCATCATCATCATCATCATCATCATCATCATCATCATCATCATCATCATCATCATCATCTTCATAATCATCAGTTTCTTTAATATTACTGCAATTTTTTTTACTGTGAACACGAACACAAAGGCAGAATATTCAGTTAATATTAATTATAAATATACACAATATGTTACATTAATATGTATGCAACAAGACAAGTATCTCCTTTCACCTCTCAACGCCTATCGTATCATTTCAAATGAGGCAGGATCCTGGAGTTGAAAGCGTGTACTTTCTGAGAACATCGCGAGATCAAATATGCCGCTCTTGTGAGAAAAGAACGCGTGATGATGTATGTACGGATGATGTATGTACATAGAAGGAATATTATTGTCATGAGACCTGGTAATGAATTATATAGTTTTTGAATGACATCATTTTTTAAATAGTGCATGTGAGACTAAACGTTTTATGACAGTTGTTGCAGCAGCAGCATATAAATAATCTGCAGTGTAATACATAACAAGGTGACATGTATGCAGCGACACCTTCATGGATACAAGTTGGAATGCACACCCCGGAGAGAAAGCAGAATCACACTGTATCATGTCAGCGTTGGTTCTACTGTAGTTCAGAAAGCCGACTGACACGTTTCCATCTGACCTACTATTGCTACTTGAGAGCAGGCTCGGGTCGCGGCCTTCCTTTTAGAGAGAATTCGGAGCATGTTACCTCGAAAAGAGTCACTAAGAACCAAAAAGGAAAAAAAGGCAAGCAAAGGGTGCGGGGGAGGAGGAGGGGGACGGCGACGACGACGACAAACAAACAGCCCGTCAGCGAGCCGAGGCGTGAGGGTGGATGTTGCTGAGGCGGGAGGGGCGAGGGCTGTACTCCTCCCAGAGATTAATGGAGGTTATCTGAGCCTGTGTTTTGGGTTGCACTTGTGGGGCAGACCTGTACTGTATGGTAGTGAGGGGTGGGGGCTTGAGGGTGACACAGTGGGCCCTGAGCCATCCATCATGACCCGGTGTTTGACTCACCAAACGCCTGTACTTGAGCTGCCTCCTCCATTATTCATGGCTATGGGAGGCCGGGACGAGGCAGGGCTTTTTTTCTTCTTCTTTTTTTGCCGGGTTAATAATTCATGCCCCCTCACACAGCCCCGGGAAGGCAGAGAGGGAGGCAGAGCGGGCAGGGGTCCAGGTGGCTAGTAGCACCCGTCAGTACCTCTGCTCGGGGCTCCACAGGGTTCCCCTCCTGTTCGCCGGCCCGCTGCCTCCCACAGCGAGCCTGCAGGGGACGGTCAGTGTATGCGAAGTCCCTCAGCATTTACATGCTCCCAAGAAAACCAAGTGCCTCTGATGGTGACGAGCTGTAAAAGCTCATGGAGTTTAGGTTCCACTACCGACTTCTGTGCTCTGTGGCATTGATACCATGACATTGATGTAATGTGCGGTGCTTCAAATCGCGTGCCCCAGTTACAGTTGCACACCACGCAGCCTGCTGCGCTCCACAGTAAATCCTCTTCTGAAACGTTGAAACATGGAGTTGCTGATAAAGAATGATGGCGTCGTTTCACCTCATGATGAAGTCACATCAATAAATCAGACGGCTTAAAGCCCTTCCAGGCACAGACGACTTCAGCCGTTCCCTCTTTCGTCCCCATGTCAAAGAGCAGCCACGCTTTTATAGTCCTGCTGGTAATGTCAGAAATTATAGCCCTGGCAGCTCCTGCTTTTCACTTCCTATCAATCAGCACAGAGAAAAGATCAGCACAGAGCCTAAGAACCATGGAGCCTTTCTACTTGACAGGTGATGTGACGCTCATAGAGGACGTGTTGAATGGTGTTAATGACGGGATGTTTTTTGAGGGGAATCTGCCTTTGAAGAATTCCAATTGGACGTGTAATTTGCCGTTCTCCATACTATATTTAGTATACGTGATGTACTGTAGCCCTGAAAAATGGGCCAGCATGCGATAAGCCATACAGCGTGTTTGAATAGACTGTGTACTAATTGCATTAAACGCAGCACTTGATTACATTTTAAGCAGCGTTTGTGTACATTAACCCCGTGCTGTTTCAATCAGTATTATGTTTTCTACATAAAGTTAGGGGCTCTCACGTGCGCGCGAGGATTAAGCTACATATCCTCGAATTACACTTTGCAATCTGTTCACCAGCTGTGTCCTCGAAACCTGGAGACTCGTAACACGTGTAGCTCTTGAGCTCAAGGTGCAGCGCATGGTGTACAGTAGGATGCAACGCTGTGTCAAACCACACCCTCTTGTGTTTAAGTGTTTTGTGACAAATCGGTGCAGTATGTGTAAGAGAGGACATTTGTTTCCCAACACCAAAGACGATGTAGCTCAAACAGAAATGGAACCCAGCAGTACGTCTTAATTTTTTTGGTCTGTCATCCCTTGTTATGCATAGATCGATTATAATGCCTCCCTACGGCCATATCTTTTACCATCAAGGAATCCAAAGTCCTTCACCTTTTCAGAGTCTGCAACGCACAAACAAATAACATAGCCCTTATCTATCTATCTATCTATCTATCTATCTATCTATCTATCTATCTATCTATCTATCTATCTATCTATCTATCTATCTATCTATCTATCTATCTATCTATCTATCTATCTATCTATCTATCTATCTATCTATCTATCTATCTATCTATCTATCTATCTCTCTCTCTCTCTCTCTCTCTCTCTCTCTCTCTCTCTCTCTCTCTCTATCTCGATATTGGCTTTTTTACCGATACCGATATTCCGATATTGTCCAACTCTTAATTTCCGATACCGATATCAACCGATACCGATATATGCAGGGTTTCCCCCCCCCCCCCAAAGAACTGAATAATTTCAGGTAACTAATAATTTCACTGGATATATATATAACAAATATTGTTATTGTTTTTAAATTTTTTTTAACCGATACCGATATTTTCCGATATCACATTTTACTGCCGATATCGGCCGATAATATCGGTCGGCCGATAATATCGGACATCCCTACTATCTATCTATCTATCTATCTATCTATCTATCTATCTATCTATCTATCTATCTATCTATCTATCTATCTATCTATCTATCTATCTATCTATCTATCTATCTATCTATCTATCTATCTATCTATCTATCTATCTATCTATCTATCTATCTATCTATCTATCTATCTATCTATCTATCTATCTATCTATCTATCTATCTATCTATCTATCTATCTATCTATCTATCTATCTATCTATCTATCTATCTATCTATCTATCTATCTATCTATCTATCTATCTATCTATCTATCTATCTATCTATCTATCTATCTATCTATCTATCTATCTATCTATCTATCTATCTATCTATCTATCTATCTATCTATCTATCTATCTATCTATCTATCTATCTATCTATCTATCTATCTATCTATCTATCTATCTATCTATCTATCTATCTATCTATCTATCTATCTATCTATCTATCTATCTATCTATCTATCTATCTATCTATCTATCTATCTATCTATCTATCTATCTATCTATCTATCTATCTATCTATCTATCTATCTATCTATCTATCTATCTATCTATCTATCTATCTATCTATCTATCTATCTATCTATCTATCTATCTATCTATCTATCTATCTATCTATCTATCTATCTATCTATCTATCTATCTATCTATCTATCTATAAGATAGTAATGTTTTACTGTCAAAAAATGGCTGAAAGATAAGAGTGATAGATGGATTGGCCGAACGAAGCCTGAAGTAATTCTGTCATCCATTGATGTGTTTCTTATGGACCATTAAGAGATGGTTGGAGGGTAACATTGACCCTGCAATGGGCTTTTAGGGCAAAAGACTGAAATGAGATCCTGTATATCTCAATATATCGTTGAAAGCTGCCTTAAAAGACATTGGCAGTCAAAGACAGTAGAGAGGAGCTGTGTATTGGTTTACCAAGATCATTACAAGTTGACAGTGCAGACACAAACACACACACAAACACTCTCACACAGGCATGGGCGTGCACACGCACGCGCACGCACGCACGCACGCACGCACGCACGCACGCACACACACACACACACACACACACACACACACACACAGCTTCTTCATCAAAGGTGGAGCCTCAGTATGCTTGTTAATGGGACATTGAACGCAGAGCTGACCAGTCAAGTGCGGTCTTTCATCCACTGGAACTCTACGGCATCAAACCTGCGGGGGGCTGCCTTCTGTTCTCTTGGCGCATTTACCCCCTGATCACCCTGGTCTTGCTGTTTCCGCCCAGACACCCTGCCATTCTAATTGTTTCCATAAGGTTTTTATTTTTATTTTTTTTGGTCTTTTTCCCCCTCCATTTTCCTCCGATTTTCTCCCATCCCAATGTTAGTCGTATGCCAATTCCCAGTCCCTTCCTGGTCGCTGCGCTTTACCCCCCACAGTCAGATCATTTTGGGAGAGTGGAGGCTACCACGTGCTTCCTCCGACACGCGTCCAGCCAATCACCGCTTCTTTTCACCTGGCAGCGCGGATTCTCATTGAGAGGGCGTAGCGTGTGGGAGGACCACACTATCCCCCTCACGTCCAATCCGCGCTTAGCAGGCGCCCCGACCGAACTGTAGGAGTCGCTGTTTACAACGACCCGGACCCACCCCGCCAGCTTCTCCCACCCTCTGATACAGCCAATTGTATCAGTGCAGACGGCCAGCCAAGCTGGTGACAACCCCGGAGCTGTGAGCTGGATTCGAACAGGCGAACCAAGCTCACAGCTCCGGGGCTGGTGTCCATAAGGTTTCTTAACTTATTCTATGATATCAGATGCAGATGCCAATCTGCACTGTAGGCATATCAATAATCAACACTGATATCTGCACTGTATCGATAATCTATATGATATAATCAATATTTGGAATCAACTATGAATTTTATTTTATTTTATTTTATTTATCCTTTATTTATCCAGGAATGTCCCATTGAGATACAAGATCTCTTCTTCCAGGGAGTCCTGACCAACACAGCACACAACAAGTTTCAACATAAAACAGGGCATTAAACAAAAAACATACAATTCAAATATAAATACAGAGGGTCATTTGTGCAGTGGCAAGGAGCATAATCACATCAACAATAGCATCAGGTAAAACAGTTACATGTTTCATAAAGGGCTAATCGTAGCATACCTTTAAAAGCATTCACAGTAGGAAGTGCCTGTAGACAAAGTTTCACTTGCAGCGTATTCCATAAAAAGGGAGCATAGTGGGAGAATGCAGCTTTACCAAGCTCTGACTGCATCAAAGGAACATTTAACAGCATCCCATTTGCTGCTCGTCTGGTATTAAAAAAGCAAGTATAAAAGGACAGAAGTCTGGAGATATATAAGGGCAGCTTACCTAGCAATGACTTAAGGATAAAAATCAACATGTGTGATTGTCTTCTTTGGTACAGAGAGGACCATCCTAATGACTGATACAAAGTGCAGTGGTGGGTGCGAGAGCCTGCACCTGTTACAAAACGTATGGCAGTATGGTACGCAGAATCCAGCTTTTTAAGCAGGGAGGAAGGAGCATGCATATAGATTACATCGCCATAGTCTAATACAGGCAGAAAGGAACTCTGCACAATTCTCTTCCTGGCTTCAGACGGGAAACATTTCTTTAACCGGAAGAAAAAGCCCACGGCACGCAGACAGCAGCTCCACGGTGTTTGTCTTGCCAGGCTACCATGGTTCGTCTTCAAAAGTTAGTTTCTACTAATATTGTGACAAGCGTCTCGTAATGATATGTGCATGTGTGTATTTTCTTTCATCGCTGCAGTCCTCCAGCCTGCCTGTGCAGCGAGACCAGATCCTCTCTATAATCTCTGTCCACACCCCAGTTCCCAAGGATTTTTATGTTGAAGTGTAGATTAAAGTGTGCCTCCCCAAACAGCGAGAGCTGCAAAAGATCACACTCCTGTGTAATATTAGAATCTTTTTTTGGCAGTGTTTGACAGCTGAACCCCCACCAAACACGGACACCAATCACAGGACAGTTTTGAAAGAGGGGACACCTGTGTGTGTGTGTGTGTGCTGTGCATGTGTGTGTGTGCGTGCACGTGTGTGTGTGTGTGTGTGTGCGTGCACGTGTGTGTGTTTGTGTGTGTGTGAGAGAGAGTATGTATAGTATGTGAGTGTAAACTCCACTGATAGTGCCCTAAAGGTTACATTTTTAAAGGCATGGTTGGATTAGGCCTCTCCGGGGCCCCTGGGCAGGAAGGTGCCATGGGCCCCCCATGTCCCTCAGACAGATGTAACCAAGGGCATGCTCCTCCAGGAAGAACATTAAAAAAAACAGCCCTGGATTATACATTTCTGGGGCCTTTTGATAATGGATATTAGATGGATATATGGATATAATGGACATTTGACAAACTTGTGTGTTACTGTACCCGTAAGCAGGATTCTGATTGAAAGGGGCTCCCTGTATACCATTTAAAGGGGACATGCATTATAAATGCCTTTTTTCTGTGTTTAGCATGGTTTTATAGTAATACAGGTTAGTATCTGTGTCTCTAATTACCATATTGACTCATCAGTCTAGTCTCGAGTTCACGAGATCCTCCCTCACTCAACTAAACTGTTCTGATTTGACGGTTTCCGTGACGTTAATATAGCATTGATTTGCATAGCTCCGCCCCTGGTTGTACTCACCTCCACCGCCCACATCAACCATTATAGTGCAGAGACCAGAGACCGCATTGTAACCCGACACTTCCTCAAATGGGGTTTGACAGAGAGAGAGAGAGAGAGAGAGAGAGAGAGAGAGAGAGATAAAAGAGTGTGTGTAAGCCATCTCTCTCCCTCGTCGGGGACACACACATACACAAACTTGACTGCGTGTGTGTCGTGGACGCATCTCTCCTCTCTCTCTCTCCCTCGTCGGAGCATTACACACAAACTTGACTGCATGTGTGTCGGGTACGTATCTCTCCTCTCCTCTCTCTCTCTCTCTCTCTCTCTCTCTCGCTTGCTCGTTCTCTCTCGCTCTCTCTCTCTCGTATGTATCACGCTGTGTGGGTGACTGTCACTGAAAGCGCTTATGGGCGGAGCCCATCCAATAACAGGCTGAAATCCTGAGGCTGGAAAATTATGCTTTTGAGTACTCCATTAGAAATATAAAACAATGATTTTTTTTTAAATAAACCTTACAGATGTCTTCCATAGACTCACAGGAATTGTGTAAAGTTGCCCAAATAGTGCAAGGAATAGCAATGCATGTCCCCTTTAAAGTACAGGGGCCCCTTTCAATTAAATCATGCTGGGCACATAATTGAAATGAGTGAAATTATGCAATTAATATACAGATGAATCCTGGGGCTTTCAGGGTCTTTGGTGGTCCATGGCCCCTGATGGTCCGGGGTCCCAGTGCATTTGCCCGGTATTCCGGTCTGTAATCCAGGCATGTTTAAAGGGCAAGCTAAAAAACAGAGGACATTACTCCTGTATGCTATATGGGACAGTATACATCAAGGATAGTACATTCTTTATCTTATGAAAATCAGTTGGATTAATATTCATGAAAGTACTTATGCTAGCAGAATGTCACCATGAATAATATTCAGTCTGGTAGTGAATACTTCTGGTGGCTCCCTATCTTTACCCAATATAACTAATGTAGAATGCAGCAAACACAGCCAACGATAGATCTATTGGAATGCATAAGTAGATGTAATTACTTGAGTCTTCCAGTGGGTGTGTATTGCACTGTAAGGCAAACAGGACGAGACTGACAAAGACTTTTTCTACTGGTATGTGTCATCATCAGTAACCCAAATCAATGTTTTCTTAATCCTTAGAATCCATTAGCATCACTGTCACCAATGCAAACAAATCTTTTTTGTTTTGTTTGATTCTCTAAGTCTAAATGTGTTCCCTTCTCTTTCAGGTGACCCGATAGTCCTCCATGCTCCTGGACAACCCTTGTCATTACAGTGCGTGGAACCAGAATCTCCTCTTCCTTGACCCATACTACAGGGACCTCTGGGTATGATGTATTTTGATGAGCGGTGGAAACCAGGGACCAATAAGGACCCAATGCAAAAAAAACAACACAAAAAAACACTGACATTCCACTGGATGAACGGACACAAGGTGGACAGAGAGGACATCACGCGAGAACATGTGTCCAGCGAAGGACTACTGTGACTTTAGATCCAGTGTTTAACTACAGTAGTTGTCTCTGAACGAGGCCGCCCTCCACATGTCCCTTTTGTGCTATGGTTTTTCTTCCTATGGACTACAGGAGACTCAACGCCGAAGCTATTTACTGAGTGGTACGATGGTGGATTGATGCAAGAAAGAAAAAAAAAAGAGAGAAAAAAATAACCCTAAAACGAATCATGTGACGTGAAAACTTTTGTCATTTTTTCTTGCCACAGAGAGCTGAGAGACTCGATGTATATCTGTGTTGAAGATCCAGTAAGATCACAAGCATTTTCATTCCTTTTAGCCTTACAAAGTGGATAGCTCTTCTTTTTATGTTTATTTTTTTAATTATTATTATTATTATTTGAAAGTATAAAGTGTTTTTGCTTTCGTAATTTTGTCAGAGCATTGAGTCTTCTTTTCAAAGGCTCATTAACATCAAAAGAAGATGCCACACCAGTAATATACAGAAATAAATAATGTAACTCTATTTGACCAGGAATCACCACAGATATTTAAAAATGACATAATCTGAGCTCCTTCAAACTTCTTTTTCTTTTTTTTTTTCTTTTTAAAAGCCTGGTGACTAACATTGATTACACATGTCAGTATTATATCAATAAATCTATCTCAATGGATATCACTGAATCTAAAAGTTTGGGTTTGTATGCCATAGTCTGTAATATTATACTAACATGGTTTGATGGTGCAAATACACTGATACATGAAAGGGAAGAACATGCACATCAAATGAAGGTTGTGTTTATGAAGGATCTCAAGTTTGGGGAGAGACCTCTTTCTTAAAATGGTCATACTTTTTAATAAGCCACCTGAAACCTGGTCCATATGGGGAGTGATAATTACCTCTGTTCCCAAAACAACTCTAAGCCTATTTAATTTATTTCACAAAAGTAAATGTTGTCATTGCTCAAGCTGGCATTTATTGTGTGGCTGTTAAATGAAAGCCCCCATCATCCACAAAGACGTTTAATTTTTTTGCTGTCTGACTGATTTCCTTTTAGGCACTGCCTGTGAGAAATCCCACAAGTGTTGTTAGTGCATGTCATTAAAAGCTTACAGGAAATCAACCGTCTATGGGATTCAGCACATGTCGCACAGAGGAGAGCAGGGGGTTGGGTGAGAGACCGAGAGAGACCACAGAGCAATGGAGCGGGATTCGTTTAGTTAGCGTCCTGGTGTCCATACTGTTGTCCCTGGCTGCCGCCGCCATCTGCGGGGGCCAAGGGGCGAACGACACGCACCTCCATGACACGGATATATGCGGTGGCCTTTATTATCATCACCGATATCCCTGTCCGTCTGCAGCTCCGTCCCGTGCCCCTCCCTAACAAAACACAAGGTTAGCGGCAGTGAGGCTCTGAGCAGCCACAGAGATGCTGGAGCCAAGGCACAGGGGGAGATACAGTATAAGGCACTGCATATGATATGTTCACCTTTAGTGACAGGAGACTTTATAATGTGGGGGCCATTCTGCTCATGTGATAATAAGAATCTGAAATGTAAATATTCTGTATATTTGTCATCGTAATGAGATCTTTCCACTGTTTATTCTGACATACATAGATCCACAGCCAAACGCACAACCCCTTTATTCACAATCCAAGCGGTTGCTAGACTCCAAACAAGCCAATGCTTTATTGGGGAATCCTGTATTTTGTAAGTCAATTCTCCCTCTGTAATTGAAATGGTGCATTCACCACGGAATGCTCCTTATAATGAACATAATTAATTAAGCAAAAAATTTAGAAGACATGCTCTCAAAGATCAGACCCCGGGGACTAGCACTGTAGGAGGGGTGGGCTTAGAGGGCTCCTACAGTTAGTGATCCAGGTTGCCTCTTGTTTGGTGAGAAATCATTAAATTACAGTAATGACTAATTTATCATTCCTGCACGCAACCCGCCAGAGACCACCGAGGATTTAATAAAGAGCCGGCGATGAATCACAAACACGGGGCGGCTGAGGAGCGGCTACGTGATTATACAGCGTAATTCAAAAGTGCATTAATAAAACAATGCAGAAACATTCTTAAATCATTTGAGATAAAGGCTATTTGCATAATTCATTAAGATTAATCAGACCACCAATCCACCGCGGCACGGTGAGGGAGAGAGCGAGAACACGCCGGAGCCCATCCCCAGGGGAAAGGCCCCTTTCAATCTACAAACAATGATCCTGGCAGAATTAACCTCGGTGCTCTCTCTCTAGCCCCCGCAGTGTCGAAATACAATCCTTCAGTGATTCAGCTTCATGGAGTTTAATATTCTATTATATTGAAATGCCTTTTCATATCACGAGATCCTCTGGGTGCTCCACCAGCATGAAAACCCTTCACAAAAGTTGAATGGAAAATGAAATTGTGTTTTTTTGTTGTTTTTTTGTGTTTTCTTTTCCAACCACAGTGTGAATCGAAACTTGTCTTTTTGACATTTCTATGTGTGGCTTTAAACAAGAGTCTGTCTGGAGAGGAATGCGGTTTGGGAGAACGCCTCGCTGGCAGGGGGGGGGGGGGTTCTGGCTGTGATCACAGATCACATAGATAAATCACCTGTTGTGATGATGTCATGGACCACCTGTAAGCACACTATGAGAGGTTTATCCTCACGCCATGCCATGCTCTCCCTCCTCACTGCACCACACAATTTTTTTGACGGCTCCATGGATAGTCGTAGATTGTATTTTTTGCTGAGGTGTGCATCGTTTATGAATAGAGCCTTTCGCTCGAGAGTACCCACCGTTTATGAGAGGCACAATTAAGATGCTGTCGAGACTTGAGAACACAGTTTTATTTTTTGGACAAAATTGTCTTCACTCCCCTCCATAAAACAATCGACGCACTTTTAAATGTAAATCCACAAAGACGGGAAAGCATATATACTGTAGGGCGCGGTGTGTATGTTGCACTTTTAAGACTGGCATACAGAAAACAAAAGCTCTCAGTTACACAAACACCATCTGCTGGGTTTGCCAGGCCTGCACCTTGACAGGTAGAATTAGTTTGAGAAACTGTCAGATACACAGAACAAAATTAGATTTTCACACCTCGTAATGAAAGCTGACAGAGTGTAATGAAAAACCATTGGATCTTGAAAAGACTCAAGATGAACCGTAAAAAGTCTGACTGGAGAAAAAAAAGTTCCCTGCTTCCCTGTTTATCTAATTGTGTGGCTCTCTCCGTTTTCAATATCTGTGTGATATTCTCCATCCGCCTAAATTGGATGTTCTGATTCACTTTGGGTCGGAGTTTGATGTTATTTCTGACAGCTGTGTGTGTTATTCTTGTTCAGCCATAAGTAGTTTATTCTGAAGAGTTCTTGTGCTCTCTCTCTCTCTCTCTCTCTCTCTCTCTCTCTCTCTCTCTCTCTCTCTCTCTCTCTCTCTCTCTCTCTCTCTCTCTCTCTCTCTCTCTCTCTCTCTCTCTCTCTCTCTCTCTCTCTCTCTCTCTCTCTCTCTCTCTCTCAGTGTATACTCACACCGCTGTGACCTGAGGCATAATGGGATTATCCTGCCTGGGGCAAAGACGCATTCGCCTGGAATTTTAATATCAAAGTATTCCCCTCGTCGTAGCTGAAGCCGCTTCCTCTCCGTGTTCCTCCTCATGCCTGGCTGGCCTGAGAGGCGATTAGGCCCCGTGTGAATCACACAACACGCCCGGCGATGCCGCAGCTAGTCACACACTTGCACACCTCCTGGAACGCTCGCCTTCATCTTCAAAGCTCTCTCGCTCTCCCTCCCTCTCTCTCTCCCTCTCTGACTAACCGCATTCTTTTGCATACGCTAATGATCCCGGTGCTGTATCGCTTAAACGGCAAGTGCAGGCAGCCAATCACACAAAGTGTCCATTGGAATTTTTTTCAAAAATGCCTGTTCAAAACAAACGTTATTGAGCAGCGGTGTGGCCCCGGCGAGCCCGGAGCTGCATTGTTACCACGCGGCAGGCGCTTTTCCTGCGTCCATACAGTGTCGCGCTGTTGCCGGGGCGTTAGTGCAGGTTGACGCGTCTGTTCTCGTCCCTCGTCGGAGACACTCTGCCACTCCCACACTGCATTATCACAACGCCCCCGGGGTCAACACAAAAGGCCTGTTGTAATTTGAAAAGGAAATTATCTTTTTCTGATACTTACTGAGACAGACTGAAAGTGTTGGTCGGGCGAGACAGAAGGATAGAGGTGAGAGAGAGTGATGGGAGGGTGGGGGTGATGAACGGTGAAGAAAGCATTCCTCTCTTGGCAACCTGTGAACAGGTTAATGGGAGTGAGGTTTGAAATGAGCTGATATCTATCTAGATGGGTAGAGGGAGAGAGAGAGCTAGAGAGACGCACACAAAATGACATTCTGATGGATTTCTAACTGCCTTTTTTCTCCTTGGCCCCATTTCGCGATGCGTGTGCATTCATTTATTTATTTATTTATTTTCGCTCGCTGTAAATAGCTTCCAGAAGAAGACGTGGCAAATGTTGTGTAATGGGCAGGTTACACGGCACCAGGGGTTGAGGTCGGCCCCAACGCGGGCGTCAACGAGCTGAAGGACAAGTTGATGATACCGGTTGAAATTAAAGGTTCATTCCACGTTTTGTTCTTCAGAGGGGGTCAGCGGACAGAATTGCATGTAATTCCTAATGTAATGTTTCTTGTTTCAGTCACTGGTGGGCTGTTTGTGTTCTTACCTGTCATCAGTGACACAGTCGCCAAAAGTGATGTTTATTAAATGGTGACAGGTGTAGGAGAGTCTAGAAACTAGAGTTCCATGTTGGTTCCGCCCTGCTGAACACTGCAGTACTCTGCTCTCGCAGTGTCTCTCTCACACACACACACACACACTCCTATCAGGCAGCAGCAACGCCTGCCCCTCCCCTGTTCATAGGCAGCCCAGATCTGGGAATTTGCTCTCGCTTTTGATGTAATTTGCAGAGATAGCATATGTCCATATTTCAAACAAAATTGACTGACGAGTAGATTAAATCATGCGCACTTGGTTCATTTTCAAACGGGCTTTAAGGGGGCGAGAGAGAAGAGATCTAACTTACAAACAGATAAGTAAAATAATTGTAAACGAATTTAATAAATAATGTTCCATCCCATGTCATAATTAGTTCTAATTCATAATATTCATATTATTTCATTACATCCGAATCGATTTAAGTGCCTGTAACTACCATATGGCACTGTACAGGTGGACATCTGTGATTAATACAAATGATTTATCAAAGCAAATAGCTGGAGTGGCTTACCATCCTCTCCCAGCAATGGAGTGATTTAAGATCTGTAGCCTGCCGAGGTGTACGGGGGGACCTCCTCCAACAGATGCTTCTGACTAATGATCTATTGTAGCGCAGATCCCAGAATCCCACAGTCCGACCGCTGTCTTCCGGCGGGAGCCTGGACGTCCACGTTTCATATCCTTGGCTCGGCATTCCACTTACCCGGGGCACTGCCCTCCATCTGTGAGGAGAAAACCGGAGAGGCGTGCGAGCTAGCCCGACGGTAACATATATATATATATACGTACGCGCACCTATAGCTGTCAGTTTCTAAGTGCAAACACTCCTCCATCCCACCGTTTTATAAAGTGCCACCGTCAAACAGCTGTTGCATTGGAGTATGTGTTCTAGAAAGCTAACATGGTACTGCCTGGTGGGAAAGCTAACATGGTACTGCCTGGTGGGAAAGCTAACATGGTAGATAGTTAGATACTGCCTGGTGGGAAAGCTAACATGGTAGATAGTTAGATACTGCCTGGTGGGAAAGCTAACATGGTAGATAGTTAGATACTGCCTGATGGGAAAGCTAACATGGTAGATGCTGCCTAGTGGCGTTATTTTTTTTCGTAGCCGCATTTTGCGGAGACACTCTCTGATTGGCCACTGACTGACGCTCTCTGATTGGCCACTGACATGTGCGCCCAATCGCGTGACGAGCTGTGTCTTTGCCCATTTCCGGGTCTAACAGCCTGCAAACTACCTAACGCCTAGTTTATCACTGGTTAAGCTTAGGCGACTCTTTCGAAGTTGGTTAAGGTTAGAGTTTGGAATCAGGGCTGGCGTTCTATCGCCCTGCTCTAAGACAAACTCTAACCTTAACCAACTTCGAAAGAGTGCCTAAGCTTAACCGGTGTAGAAACAGGCGTCACACGATTGGGCGCACATGTCACATGAAGTGGCCAATCAGAGAGCGTCTCCGTAAAATGCGACTACGAAAAAAAATAACGCTGCCTGGTGGGGAAGCTAACATGGTAGGATAGGGAGCATGTCTATGTTCCCCGGGTCCTATGTTCCCCGGGTCCTATGTTCCCCGATTGATTGATTGATTGAATGAACATTTTAGACCACCAGCCCTGATTCCAAACTCTAACCGTAATCAACTTCGAAAGAGGGCCTAAGCTTAACCAGTTCGAAACAAGGCGGACATTAATAATTAATAAAATAATAAAAATTTATAAAATCTTCAATCAATTAATCAATCAATCGGGGAACATAGGACCCGGGGAACATAGGACCCGGGGAACATAGGGATGATCCCGTTAGATACTGCCTGATGGGAAAGCTAACATGGTAGATGCTGCCTGGTGGGAAAGCTAACATGGTAGATGCTGCCTGGTGGGAAAGCTAACATGGTAGGATACTGCCTGGTGGGACAGCTAACATGGTAGGATACTGTGGGACAACTAACATGGTAGGATACTGCCTGGTGGGACAGCTAACATGGTAGGATATGCCTGACCAATGGTCTGCGATTAAGGCATGCGCTTGGCAGAGCCGGACGTTTGTAAATCTTCCTTTGGTTGTTTCTAAGCAGCTTCTGACCGGCCATAGTCCAGTTAATTTTATATACGCAATTCAACCATTTCAAGAAGCTGGAGGAAAATCGTGAAACTGGAAGATTTAATTCAATCATTTGTAAGCCCTGCGAGCTGAAGTGAGCTGATTCTTAGGCATGTGCAGAGTTAATGCAGTGTGAATCCCCCCCCCCCCCCCCCCCCCATTTTCAAAAATAATCTAGGATCTGAGTTTTTCTGCTCTTAACACTACTCCCTGCGATGAGCATGTTAACACATTTATGTAGATGAATAATTTAGCAAAGAAGCATTTATGAGGAGAGCAAATTGAAACCGTGTGCATACTTGAGCAAAACGTGCTCTAAATCTTTCAAGAGAGCGACGGTCTGAGAAATAGGAGGGTTTTAGCTACATGACACGAAGCAACAGAACATCTCTGGTGATGTCAGTGCTCTGAAAACCCTCGGCCTTCATGCAAGAGTCTTTCCGCTCAGACTCAGTGTATTAGAAGGTTGAGGGGGAAAACCCCTCATATTCACAGACGGAACTTAGGCACCTAAAGCAACTCCCAAACCAGACCAGAGCGAGCAGCTAGAATGGATTAATATATGGTTGGCTGCCTTTTCGCAGCCCTGTCAATGTGGGCCGGGTGTCTGTGACGAACGGATCAGAGAGAGATGCGGGGAAGGTCATTGCCACTGGGAGGAGGAGGTAGTGAAATATTGTCCTGACAAGATGTAGAGTGACTCCTGCAACCCCCAGGCTTGTGTTTCACATTAAACTGCGTTGGACTGAGGGAGGAGGGGAAGTTGAAGGAGGTGCAAAGGGAGGAGCGGGGGGATTTGGAAGGTGTTGCCTTTAAATTCACAGTCCGCTTGCATAATGGTTCTGGAAAATGTGCCCAACCTGATCTGCATAGCAGTGAAAAACTCCACAACTCTCCCAGAGTACATGGCTGCTTTATTTTGACCAGTAATACGTGGGATATTATCAACAATGGGATAGCAGTTATGGTTTAAAAAAAAATATTCTGATGAATTCTGAGATTGTCTGTTGTATGGGTGGTTGTTTGCACAGCAGTCTACCATGAAACAAGTAACTAACAACATACCCCTGTGCCAGCATGACTGGCATAATAAGTCAAAATATGAGTTCCCTTATTGGTGTCTAACTATAGCTAACACCACGCATCCCATTCCTCTAATGAAGCGGTTCCCTTTCAGCCAGTGCCCAATCTGTCTGTTTTGACATCCATCAGAAAACATCTTTATTGCATCGTTCATATGATCCATTGGTATTCTCACTGAATTCAAAGACCGCTGATGGATCTGTGTGCCAATCATTGCCATCCCGGGAGGCCTCTTGTCGTTCCCGGCGGTGAACAGAGCCACGAAGAAAAACAACAACAAAAAGAAGCGGTTTCAAAGAGTTATGGCATATAATATAGGACAGCCAAACACAAAGAATTGTTTGTATGAAGCGCTCAAACAATATGGAGCACAAATATGTGATCCCGGTTCCTGCGTTGCGGCTGCATTGATTGGATGACATCCTCTGGGACAACAGATGGAGCTGTGGGAAGGATGTGTGGGTACGGAGGAAACGGATCAACCAAATGACAGCATACCTGTAACCTCACCAGCGTTTAATGGTCTTTATTGGTCGTCAGGCCGTCCTGGTTACTCAAACCATTGTTCCAGGTCTTCTATGTTTATCCTTGCGTGTGCTCCTGGCCACTAAGCCGGTGTTCTGGCTCGGTCCAGAAAGGGCTTCCATTAGCTAGGCTGTGTCAGAGTTGTTATCCATGTTTAATTTCCCACAAGACTCACAAAGGATCTATTCATGTTCCCTCTCAGGTAACTCATTAATTAGCCGTGATGCTCATGAGATGGTGAGTGAAGGCTTTCTGCCAGGAGTTGGTTAGCATTTTATGCATAAAAGAAATACAGAGACCAGAGCAGATGGTCACATTAGGGACTGATGATATTGACACAGTGTGTGTGTGTGTGTGTGTGTGTGTGTGTGTGTGTGTGTGTGTTGTGTGTGTGTGTGTGGTGTGTGTGTGTGTGTTTGTGTGTGTGTGTACACGTTGCATACTATGCAGTATTTACAGTATATAGGCCTACATGTGTGTCAGTACACTAATGTGTTCATAATCCCTTATATGCTGTAACCAGTTGTCTGGTGAGATGAATTTCTGAGAGGAGAGAAGAGAGAGAGAGAGAGAGAGAGAGAGAGAGAGAGAGAGAGAGAGAAGAGAGAGAGAGAGAGAGAGAGAGAGAGAGAGAGAGAGAGAGAGAGAGAGAGAGAGAGAGAGAGAGAGAGAGAGAGAGAGAGAGGACTCAATGCAAAAACTGAATTCCTGAGAGACCATACAATTTGACAGTGTCTGGTCCGGAGTGAGAAGGAGTGGTCTCACATGTAGTGCAGCACATTTCTGCCCATAGTGTCAGAGCTAGTGAGACCTAACAGAAGGCTTGCTTGGCCCACAACTGCAGGACTTCACTTCCATTAAACTCCAAGTGCGTCTCAGTCGCAGCATGCTCGCCTTTGTTCAGTCTGTTCTCAGCGCAGAACAGACATTTTTTACCGTCCTTAACTGCCGGGTGTACAGCTGGAGGACCATTACCTTTTCCATTCTCATTTCTCCTTTTTAATGCTGGGTTGGGTTGGTGTTACATTTACTAGATTCCTCATAAAATCCGGTCCTGTCAGAGTCAATTGCATAATCGGATTACTTTCAGTTAATTTAGATTTTTCTTTTGCTATATTTTGATGTTGTACAAGGTTTGTTTACATTTTTATTTAGTAACATCCTGTTTGAGTTATGATGAATAATTCCAAAATGCTGTTTTCTATCTGAAAGATGAATTAAACGTGAATATACCCAAATATTAGATGCTCAAATGAATTCTAGATTGTACCTTACATATCTTTTATATCTTTGTATCCAAAGCTGCAATCATATTTTCTTATCACTAGAGGGCAGTAAGGAGACATAAACAAACAAAGAGCTCCATCCTCCCTCTTTCCCAAAACAAAAGACTTGTTGTAAATACATCATGTATAAACACAACACTGCCTAGCTAGCACAATCTTGTTGTAACTAAGAGACTAAGAGAGAAAAAAGTAAACATTTGTGTATGCATAGATTACTAGATTTATTAACTTAAATTCGACTGTCTCTTGCGTCATTTCTTGGTTGTTGAACAAGGTGACAATAGCTACAATGGCTAATAATGATGGAGCTGCCAACACTGACGTATTGAGCGTGAGACGCACGCAAATTACCCTCTTCACATGCTCTCACGTCATCATCACATGAAAGTGTAGAGACATTGTAAGGAAACATGGACAACAAGTCTCTCCCCTCCGACCACCATGGGCCAGTGGCGGCTCTGCCACTAGGGGCGCACGGGCGCCGCCCCACCTGCTGTTAAATCAGAGAAGAAGAAAATAAAACGTTTTAGTTTTTTGTTTTATAGCCCTATAAATAATATAAACATGTTTAAAATGAATAATATTTACTCATTTTAAGTATGTTTGTATTTCCAATGCACAATATAACGTTATTATCTCAAATAAAAAACACTCGTTTTCTTGAGCAGGAAGTGACGTTTTTTTTTTTTATTATTTTTTCGTATTTCTCGGCCCGGGCTAGACGCGATAGCGCTCTGAGTGCGCGTCACAGTTTGATCACTGTATCCGTCACAGCCAATCAGTGCATAACGCGTTGAAATATGACTATTATGTTGGAATCCGGGCGCGATTTGAAGCGGTCTAGCCAGTAGCGTCAAGAATTTCTGTAGCCGCATTTCGCGGAGACGCTCTCTGATTGGCCGACGCCAGTATTTTTTTCCGTAGCAGAATTTCACAGAGACGATCTCTGATTGGCCGAATCCAATTTCTAATGTTCCAATTCTAGCTTATTCCTAGGTTGGTCCATTGGTGAGAGATAGTTGTGTTGTTGTGTTGTTGTGAGATGCAGGCAGCTGTTTGTCTTAGAGCGTGCCGTGACTGCAAGTTCTTTAGACTGTTAAGCTTAGGCACTCTTTCAAAGTTGGTTAAGGTTAGAGTTTGTCTTAGAGCATGGCGATAGAACGCCAGGTAGTTTGCAGTCTGTTCGAGCGGAAATGGACAAAGGAATGTACTAACTTGTGTTGTGTGGTCCTAACAAGCTAACACTTGGCTAACAAGCTATATGGCGGATACAGTCTGGAGACAGTGGACAGTGGTCTGGAATACATCAACAGTGGATTATACACGTTTATCAAGCTCTCCTGCCCTGGACGTTTCAACTAAACAGTGAGTCTCTCTCTCTCTCTCTCTCTCTCTCTCTCTCTCTCTCTCTCTCGCTCTCTCTCTCTCGCTATACACAGCTGTCTCCGCGAAATGCGGCTACGGAAAAAAGTATTGACTGTGCTTGCTGAGACGATAATAGGCTGGCGATTCAAAACGCGCTGCTGTGTTGTGAACTATAACATTAATTTAGCTGCTGCTGATGCATAATGAATGAATGGTGAGTTGTTTAAAATGACAACATACATGTGTTAATTATTTGATTTGATTGATCCGAGAGACAGAGAGAGATTGCTCCAGAGCATCTCAGAGCATTACATTTTCAACTCGACCTATTAACGTGAACTGCGACCCACAAGGCACCAGCGCCAGCGGCCGCTACTGCCATGGGCCCCGATTTTGGACAGAATAAGTACGGTAGTGAATGGCGAGAGACAAAAACATTTTGATTTATTTTTTGTTGTGCCATGAATTACACATTATGATGTTTGTCAATTTAAAAGAAAATTTTGCAAGTCAAGAAAGTTGACAAGCAAGTTAGCTAATGTTAGCTAACATTATTAATAGCTTTTGATGCTATCACGTAATGTTAGCTAGCTGACAGTTACACTTTTAACCTCTTATCCATCGGGCAAGCATGGGGCTAGTTTTGCATACCCAAAGTAATTTGAGATTTATCCTTGAACCACTTATAGCACACGCATGAGTCTGGTCTCTTTTGAAAGGAAACACTCTGAGTGCTAATGTAATAGAGTTACAGAGGTTTGAACACACTGAAATCAAAGTTTTGTCTACTTACATCTGAATTAGTTTGCAAACAGATGCCTGCAAAAGAGTTCCAGCTGAGAGGTATGAGCTGGAAAACACAAAAGGTCCATAGCCTGAATTCTTATCTAGTAGGGGAGAGTGGGGTGAGCAGTGCCAATTTGTACTTAAAGTGCCTTTAAAGCAAGGGGATTACAGTAATGCCCCCAACTAAAATATGTACATATAGTTTAGGATGTTGTGCATCCCTGGGGACAATCACTTTGGACCTTAAATAAACTGTTTCAGAAATATAGCTTTCGAAAAAAAAGTGGTTTTGTGGCACAACTTGCCCCCGGTGCGGGGTAATTGTGACATTAGAGAGAATACACTGGGGTAAATTGTGCCATTGATAATTTTACGTAAAACAGATCATTTTAATCTCAAAAGCGGTAAAAGCATCCTGCAGATCTTCATCTTCCAACCTGACGTCTTCCCCTGTTGCACCTCTTTCACTGCTCTTTCCAACTTCTCAAGAGGAGTTGAAACCCTGTCTTCCGTTTGTATATCTGCGTGGCATGATGGATTTTGGTCTAAAATTAAGAATATCACATAGTTTTAGTGATCAAATGTAAGAATACAATGTACAATAACAATAAAATACAATAAAGTAATATATATAGTTAATAATTATATGTTGAGGCAACGGCACGGTGGTGTAGTGGTTAACACTGTTGCCTCACAGCAAGAAGGTCCAGGGTTCGATTCCCGCTTGGGGACCAGGTTTCCATGATGCCAGTTACCCAGGTGGGGTATCTCCCAGGCCTTTCTGTGTGGAGTTTGCATGTTCTCCCCGTGCTCGCAAGGGTTTCCCCCCCGATAAGATAAACCCAATGGAAAGACATGCACAACAATAGATCGCTAACGCTGTGGCGTCCTTGACGAAGACGGACAGGAGCACTTGGATTGGTCCCCTGGCGCGGCTCACGTTGACGCCTGTCTGCTCCCGGCTGCCCTTGGGGGGGAAGGACGACGGGATGGGTTAATCGCAGATACGAATTGCATGCATGCATCGCATGTGTGCCGATTGATGACCTCTGAGCAGGTCCTAAATTATTATTTATTAACCCAGGCCCTTTGGCACAAATCACCCCAAGCCTACCATTTTGAATAAATTGCATCCCCCAGCTGTTTTGAGCTAGCATCATGCTAACTGTATAGACTCATGGTGTAGCTTACTAAAGCACTAAAACATGTGTGAACTGTTTTCAAAGTTGTCTATAATTGTTCAAACACAGCAATAAAAAAACCTTGATCATACAAATTTTACTTTGGAGTAAAAAAAAAAAATTTAACTTAAGCGTGCTTACCTCTCAAGCCAGGTGTCTCCCTTCTCTGCAGGTTGAGTGACATGGATGCCTCTTCAAAAATATGTTGTCACATGACCAACTTCTTCTATGGTTTTCTAGATAACAGGGGTGGCACTACTTGCCCCTTGGCACTACTTACCCCACTCTCCCCAGGTCGAAAGTTTGATTTGTGAAAGTTGTGATTTGTTGAGATGAGTTCATTTTTTTTTTTTTTTTTTTTTTTACAAATGTTTGTGATGTGAGTGTTTCAAGTGAGTGTTTTACACATGTTTTTCTCATGTTTGTATCGGCAGTAATTTGGTATGCTTATCCAAAATGGCTGTCCAGTCCAATACATTCAAGATTCAAGAGGTTTAATCGTCACATACATACACAAGACATATAGTGAAATGAAGGTGGCCATGCAATACAATATATAATAGAATAAAATAGAATAGATAATAAAATAGATTATAAAATAGACAACATTCCGACGTGCGAACAAGTAATTCTCCCTTCTTCGTCTTCGTCTCTCCCTTTATCGTATTAATCATCCCTCATAAGCTCCAGAATTTCATTGGCTACAAAAACACTCGTTGGTTGTTTGGTCTTGTAACCCGAGATTGGAAGCACGTAATAGGTTGAGTAGGGTGTCAATCAAACGGTGTCCATTTTAGCTTTCAAACTATGTGTTGGTTGATCAGCAATAACACAGCCTGAAGCCGACAGACAAGGGAAAATGTGCCGCGACGTGCGCAATGTCATATGTGTCTCTCATCATTGACTAGTACTGTTCATATTATTTCCAAATAGGATCCCAGTGAAAGGGGAGGGACTTGTTGTCCATGTTTCTTTACTTCAAGTACAAAAATGTATACAAATAAATAAATGTCATACAGAACCAAGCATTTCACCGTAAAAGATGTGTATTTTATTGTGATATTTAATAAACAAACTTGAAACTTGAAACTTGATGTCCCTGAACGGACTCCAAAAGAAAACCTTCAACCATCAAATCTCACTCCAAGATTTTCGGAAAAGTTGGCAGCCCTTAACTCTTTAATTGCCAGACGCGAGATATCTCGGGTTAACTTGCCACGCGTTGGACACCAGAACCCGAGATATCTCGTTTTTTGGTTGTTTTTTCTTTTATTCGCTATTTTCATTCATTATTCATCCATTGACCTCGGTGTTGCCATATTGTAACTGAGGGGTACAATTCCCTGACTGTATTACTAGATATGATACTTACTACCACTACCTTTGTACTTTATATTCGGCCACCCAGTACTCGGCATAAATATATTATGATAAACACTCTCACGTAGATGAAACGGATCCAACACAAATGTACGAAGTCGAAGTATGCGTTTATTACTACACAGCAATGGTGTGTAGAGCAAGCACTTAATCACTTAATTACATTTATGAATTGAAATAGTATGCACTTTTATGGCAAAGAGTATTCGTCGGTATATCAATAGAGAATGTCCAATCTCTGAAGGCGCAGGCGGTAAATATACGACCTGGAATAGTTAAGGAATAACAGCAATGATACTTTAATGATTATAAGACTGGATACACTAGGGGGGTTAATCCGGTCGCTTGTAAGACAACAGGAGTAGGAGGGGGGGGGGGGGGGGGGTAGAGTCTGGCTGCCTCGTCCGGCCAAGGGTATCCTGGGAGAACCCACGGTTGTGCAGCTCGGTGCGCCAGCGATCCTTGGACCACAGATGAAAGCAGTTGGACTCTCTGTGAGCCGGCTTCCTCCGGTCCACGGGGGAGAGACGTGAAGCGACCTCGTCTTGCAGAGCGTCTCCTCACCTGTCGTCCTCTCCAGGGGGGGGGGTTCCAACACACGGCAGTGTTGGGGGTCTTTATCCATGGAATAATCACTGTATACAAAGCATAATCCGTGCCTGGGAAGGCGGGCTGTCGTCGGTAGAATAATCCAGTATGCAGGTCCACTCGCTCGTCGGCTCTGGGGCTCCTCAGATGCAATCTCACATGGGGTCGACCATCCTGGATAAGCAGCCAGTTCTCTGCCCGAAACGATGGGTTGCTGGCTACGGTAGTATTCTCCCCGTACGAAGCACTATATATTAACAGACTATTATTAGCTTAATAGACTACGTCCAACTCGACGATATAGTGCCAAATATGACTATTCAAATATTAATATACACGATGTCTCAATACCGATGGTAGGCCGAACTTGGCCTTACTCCCACACGTGGCGTCGCGGGGAGGCTTTACGTCTGTCACTCTATTGGAGGGTAAGAAACTGGACTGAAAAGGAAGTCCTACTTTAGTAGCGCAGTATATATACGCACTATGAACAAATAGTACCGTTAGTGGTGCGGTAGCCAGATTCCTACGCGGAACTAGGACTTGTTCGTACATGTTGAGCGGTACGTTTGAACTGGGTCTGGGGGGTATGGCAGCCTGGCACCAAGGTCTCGACCAATAGTAGAATGGAGACTATTATGGGATGTTCAGTAGGCTAGAATGGATATTCAATGCATATTGTACAAGGAATATACAAGGGATATCAGGGAATATTAGAGAATATACAAATACAATTAAATATATATATATAAATAAATATATATATTCGGTTTAATCTGGCCCTTCACAACACATATGAAAGGATTTTGAGATTGCCAAAGTGCAATACCGGCCGCATCCTGCCAGATGGCAGTGTCGCCCACCCTTTGAAACCTTATATCTAACTGTGTTACACTCAAATGTCACCGGGCGGCGGCGCTATATAGACGGAGCCGAGTAAGTCGCTTCATCAGAACACTTTGAAACGCATCTGGCACTCTCGATCTATAAGTTGTGCCAAATTATGTCCGGAACCAGACGGACACCAATACTGGAGATCGCGATCAGACAATTGGAATATTCTTTTTGGAATACCACCGACTAAGGACTATCTGACATCAGCTTGATCCAACAATGTTTTGATACCGATCCAGCTGATCAGCGTTTTTAGTGTTCAATACGAATGCCGTTACTGGCAATCAAAGCATCAGAAACGACCCCCCCCCCCCGCCCCCCTTTTCATGCATTTTGATTTGGAAATAGTAGCGTGTCCAGGCAAGAAACGCCAACACTTATAGTAGGATTCACGTTGCGCACTATTACTCGCTTCTTTTATACTTATATTCATAAAACTATACTTATATTCACCACGGGATAACGCGTGAACGTATGCATGAACGTATGCATGAATTTGCATCTTGGACGGAAGAAAGTCAGTGTCAAATGACCATAGTATTGTCCCCATAGCTATAATATAGAATATAGGTGTAGCTCTAGAAACAAGGTGACGCACTCCTTTAAAGCGTGGCATAGCTACAACGGGACCCGGCTAATGGCTGGCGCTGAATGAGTTAACCACCAACATACTGTTCTGACAGCACAATATTGATGCAATTAAGAGATTTTCTTTAATGCAATCAGTTAAAGGTTTATCAATTACAAGTATGCTTCTATAGAATGGTTGAAAAATAAGTGGAGCTAAAGCATGGTCCGATTTTTATCAAGAAAATAAATGATGGAATAGCAACAGACTGGCCACTGTTGGTGCAGGGTTGTTTGAGATCAGGGCTCAATGAGACCTTCTCATAGCAGGTGTTTTGAAAATGTGGAAAAATGCATGCAGGAAATAATTATTCCAGCTTTAAATATTCAAATTTAATCATCTTTATATTTTCATATAAAACATGGCTGTTTTGTTACTCCAGTTGATAGAACACGATAGACAACAGAAGTGACTTTCCATTGTCCCCCGCCCCCATGGTGCAAAAGCTGCTATAGGCCTACTGTACTATGGAGAATGTAGTCTATGATATTTTGCAGTAAACACCTTTAATCATAAAAAGAAATCCTCAACATTAGTCTACTTATCTGATAACACATAAAACACAGTTGTCCATGTATATAAAAGAAACACACAAGTGTAGTTTATCTGCAAACTTGTCACAGTGTCATATTATGTCCTAGGTAGGTAGCTAGCCAACCGTCATGCTAACCATCTGCTGGAGTCTAGCAGTGTATTCCACAATGTCCTGGAATGCTCGAGTGACAGAGGCTTCTAGTTTATTGTTTATTGTTGTTTATTGTTTAAAAGGATCCCCATTAATGCGGTCAGGTGGCGTAGCGGAGATTGCGCTCGTCACCAATGCAAGAGACTGCGGTCTCGACTCCCGGAGTCAGCGTTGCCTTGGCTTGGGCTGATCGCTATACTAACTCGTTTGGCTGGGTTAGGGGGAGGGAAGCCGTGGGTGGGAAACTGGCGTTGTGGACAGCGACGCCTACAGGTCAGGTCTGGGCGCTTGTTCAGCGGAGGCAGGACTTGAGGAAGGCAGCGTGACCTCTCACGCGTTACACTTCACCAATGAGAGCCCTCGCTGCCAGGTGAGAAGAGAGCCACTGGCTGTCGCCGCACGTGTCGGAGGAAGCGTGCGGATACTTCAGGGTTCTCTTGTACCGACCAGCAGGAGAACATGCGCACAACAACCAGGTAGGGGAGGGGGGGGAATTGGCACAACGACTAAATTGGGACGGGGAGAAAACAGAGAAAAATCGGAGAAAGAGATATAAAAAAATAAAAAAAGGGATCCCCATTAGCTGCCACCTACAATAAGTGGCGAGCTACAGTAGTCTTCCTGGGGTCCACACAGAAAGACAACACAAAACACAAAACATAACAATACATGAGATACATATGACAATCACAATTCACTTAATTAACAATGATAATCAGTAAAACAGTAAAACATTGTAGACATCATTATAAACATCAGAATATTTTGCTCACATATTTAAGTAGTGCATGCTCAGGTGGTATTTGAAAGACACTTTGCTATTCAATTTACTTATGTTCAGTGGGCAGTTATTCCAATGATTGATGGCACGATAAACAACCATCCTCTTTAAAGCATTTGATTTGATTGATAGTGGGCTAGTGGCACGCTCGCATGATGCCTTTCAAGTTGAATACCTTGCCAGTGTTGGCCAATCGGGAAGCACCGGAGGCAGGTGGGTCAACCAGATTGTTATTTTGTCAGGGAAGGATGCTTAAACTCGGTCGGTTCACCACCTCCAGCCTCATCTCACTCACCCCAAGTATGGCGACACGGAAGGTGGTCATGCCGCTGTTCATTTGGTAGGGTATTGTTATTTGAAGATGACAAACCCTTCTTTGTCAGAACCACTCTCCTCATCAGATGCTTCTTCCACATGGAAGTCATTCTGTGAGAGTCTGACCTTCTCCACAGAAGAGGTGCAGGATTTCTTGTCTGCTCTTGTGTACACATTGCACTGTGTACTACGCAGTGCCCTCATCTGCTGTGACGGCTTGGCACGATCTTGATGTCGTTAACATCTTCAGCGCCACACTGTGTGTGAGGTCCAGACCGAGGCAGATGATGCAGTACTCATGGCTGTCTCAAGGCTGCTTGGGGCATATGGGGTAGGCAAACATATCCACTTGTAAGACTGTGGACATCTTCAGGGGTTTGCTGAACAAAAACAAATCACATATGATGAGTAACACAATATACCCATTGGGGCATTATGTTTGGCATGAATTAATATGATTGGCTGGCTGGTAGGTAGACTGGTCTACAGGAGCCAATAGCTGTTCAGGGATTACCACATAGTGCTATAGCTTTGAAGTGAAGTGCTAACAATATTAACTTAACTTAAAGCAATACATCACATTTTGGTATACTATCTGTAGTTGTATATCCTTGCATGTGTTCAACAATAGCCAGCTACTGACCCACTTTTAATTTAAAGGGGACCTATTGTGAAAATGGCCTTTTCCTGTGTTTTGCATTGTTTTTACAGAATGAGGGGTTGTCCCAACACTGAGAACATGTGAAATATGTGCATTGTGCCTTTTCTGCAGTTCATCTGTGACAAGAACCCTCCCTCTTGACGAGCCATTCAGAATTGCAGCCACAATCGCCATAGTTAGTAAGACCTTGTGAAGTGTGAAGATAAAATACAATGCGTGTGTACAAGATGGTGGCTTGCTCATAAATCTTCTCTTTTCTAACTAAAGTTGAACCTAAAAAACATTTGAATGGAAGAAGATTGCTATGCTATTGCTGGATCTTGAGTCATATTTGATCTGCAAACGTATAGTCTGAAAATGGTATCTGAATTTCCAACGGTGCAGATGGTGCATGAGCGGCTCACTCATTACAGGCAGAGAAACAGCCCGTTAAGAACAGGACTGAAGCAGAGGGGTATAGAGGCTGCTAGAATGCATAATCTGAGTGGGGTTTATTCAGCAGAAAATGACATTTAAGGAACCTCAAAGACCTACAGTATATATTAACTTGTTGTCGAAAAAAGGACTAAAATATGTCCCCTTTAAATTAAGAACATTATTTAAAGGCAATTTAATAACCAGTAGGGAAGTTTACAACAAAGTGATTTTTGATCTTTTTCAAGAAAAAAATATGCATGTAATTGTTAAAAAAAATAAAAGAGTGATGGTGAATAGATACTTAAGTTGGAGGTTGTTCTTGGAGTCATGTTGAGGTTGGTGAGTTTGCTAGCAAATTAATTAAAGGCCCCATAATGTATTAATTTTCAACAAGTTAATATAGGTCTCTGAGGTCCCGAAAACATGTATTTGAAGTTTTCTGCTGAAAATACCATTGGACCATGCCTCTGTACCCCTCTGTTTCAGTCATGTTCTCATTCTAGCAGCCTCTATACCCCTCTGTTTCAGTCATGTTCTCATTCTAGCAGCCTCTATACCCCTCTGTTTCAGTCATGTTCTCATTCTAGCAGCCTCTATACCCCTCTGTTTCAGTCCTGTTCTCATTCTAGCAGCCTCTGTACCACTCTGTTTCAGTCCTGTTCTCATTCTAGCAGCCTCTGTACCACTCTGTTTCAGTCATGTTCTCATTCTAGCAGCCTCTACACCTCTCTGTTTCAGTCATGTTCTCATTCTGGCAGCCTCTGTACCCCTCTGTTTCAGTCCTGTTCTTATTCTAGCAGCCTCTATACCCCTCTGTTTCAGTCATGTTCTCATTCTAGCAGCCTCTGTACCACTCTGTTTCAGTCATGTTCTCATTCTAGCAGCCTCTACACCTCTCTGTTTCAGTCATGTTCTCATTCTGGCAGCCTCTGTACCCCTCTGTTTCAGTCCTGTTCTCATTCTAGCAGCCTCTATACCCCTCTGTTTCAGTCCTGTTCTCATTCTAGCAGCCTCTACACCTCTCTGTTTCAGTCATGTTCTCATTCTAACAGCCTCTATACCCCTCTGTTTCAGTCATGTTCTCGACCGGCTGTTACAGTGTCTGTAGCTTTAAATGCAAATGAGCTGCTGCTCCCACATGTCAAACTAGGCATTGCAAATCAAATATGACTCAATATCCAGCAATTTCTTAAAACTTACTTTAAGTTAAACTTTAGGTGGAAAAGGGAAAGTCTATGAGCAAGCCACAATTTTCTTCATTTTTCACACACACACACACACACACACACACACACACACACACACACACACACACACACACACACACACACACACACACACACACACACACACACACACACACACACACACACACACACACACACACACACACACACACACACATACAGGTCAAGGAGGGCGCTGGGACCACCCTCTGGCAATGAGTGTGTGACTGGTGAGTCGTTATTTTCTATGTCGATTGTGGCTGCAATCCTGACTGGCTTGTTTCAATAGGGAGGGTTCTTGTCACAGCTGCACTGTAGAAACTGCACTATGTACATATTTCACATTTTCTCAGTGTTGAGACAACCCCTCATTGTGTAAACCAATGCAAAATACAGGAAAAGGCCATTTACATTTAAATGTTTTATTACATTGAAATATCCCATTGAACATATAATAAAAAACACTCTGCAAGTGATTGTGGTATTGTTGAATATCAATTTTCAACTCGAGAGGCCCTAACCCTATGACAAAATAAATATATTAAATATGAAAATAGAAAAATGTGGAAAGAAAAAAAAGAGAGAGAGAGCGAGAGAGAGCGAGATAGAGAGAGAGAGAGAGAGAGAGAGAGAGAGAGAGAGAGAGAGAGAGAGAGAGAGAGAGAGAGAGAGAGAGAAGTGAAATAAAAAAAAAAAAAACAGTGAAGAATCTCTGAGGGGCTGGAGACATTGCAATTATAAAAACTATTGACTTTTGTACCCAAGGTATGATCAATTGCAGTGAAATAATGACATCTCTGTGTTGTTTTGACCCATTCAGAGTGAAGGCAATTTATTTTGTGTGACAGGAGGCTTGCAAGGGACAACTCGCATGATGTGTGCCAATTGGGAAGAGGAGAGCTCTCAGCTATACATATGGTAGACGGGACCATAGCTAGTGGACCCCAGGAAGTTGTTGCCTTGGTAACAACCAATGGGGTTCCAAATAAACCATAAACAGGAAGAGGAGAGTTCCCTAGCTATACGATAGGCAAGGAAACTATAGGGCTGTGTTCTCAGTCCTCTGCTGTACTCACTGTACACACATGACTGTGTGGCCAGGTTCAGCTCCAACTCCATAGTGAAGTTTGCGGACGACACGTGGTGGTGGGGCTGATCTCTAACAATGACGAGAAGGCCTACCGGGAGGAGGTTGATGTACTGGCACAGCCTACTCCTGAACATTGGTAAAACCAAGGAGCTGATTGTGGATTTTAGGAGAATACAGCAGGGGACACACAAGCCACTGTGGATAAATGGGGCTATTGTAGACAGGGTGAGCAGTTTTAATCACAGAGGCCTCACTCACATAGCCACTGTGGTAAAAAAGGCAAAACAGCGCCTCTACCACCTGAGACAATTAAAGAAGTTCAGAGTATCAGGGAAGAAACTCCACTCTTTCTATTCCGGGGTTGTAGAGAGCATTCTGAATGGGAACATATATTGATTGATTGATTGAACATTTTAATTAACATATTGCAGAATGGGTACAGTACAGCTCAATACACACAATTGTTAAGGGGATGCAGACCAGAGAAAGACTTTCCTCTTGTTTACATCAGGGTCCCTGGTTTGGAAACAGCACGGCCCAGGATAGGAAGGCCCTACAGTGGTGAGTGATGCACTCAGCAGAATGGACTACGGGTATTGCACTACCACCCCTGCAGGACTTATACAATAGGAGGTGCAAATCCAGAGCCTGTAGAATAATGAAGGACCCTCAGGCAAGCGCCTCCGTATGCACGCAACAAGAACAGAGAGACTAAGGCTCAGCTTCTTCCCTCAGAACAATTTTATTTATTTATTTTATTATTTATTATTTATTTATTATTATATTATTTATTATTATTACTATTGTTTTATTGCACAATCGAAGCGGGCATGGCCAACCGCATTTCACTGTATGCCCTGGTATGTATGTGATGAATAAAACTTGAATCTTGAATCCTATAGAAAAGAAGGAAAAGAACGTCAGAATATCAGCGTTCTATGGTGCCAGACTTTGGTGCCAAGCTCACTAATAAAATATACAATTCTAAATATACCAGCTAGCTGAGGACATATACATCAACCAATTATATCAAACGTTAGCTAGTTAACAATGCAACAAATTGCAGATGATTCTTACATCCAAGGAAATACTCTGTTTAAATGACACGTGTGCTATTTAAACGTGATGTGATGACCCTTCCTTCTTTTATAGTTTCCTTGATGGTAGGCAGGAAGAGAGAATAGGAAGAAGGCCATTCGACAACATGTTCCCTTGATTCAGGACACAGAGCTCCAAAAACAAACAAACAAACAAACAAACAAAAAGAACAACAACAACAACACGTGCAGCCATGAAGTATTTTAATGGTTATGAGTGTTAACTAGAATCTCAGTTTTAATTCTTCTCAATGTGAATGATTAGTACTCAGTCGAGTATGGATGAGAATGGTATTGTATCTTCACATAATTTCTCCCTTATGCCAAAGGCCCGATCCTCAATCTAAATGTAAAAAAAAATGGGGGAAAAACTAAAATACGGTCTGAATGTACAGTATGAGGTCTTGATACAAGGACAAAATTTTTTATCCATTTCATAGCTGTAAAAGCTTTGATTACCTCTGAAACGTTTTCCCGCATCATCTGTTATTTTCCAACTATAAGTCAAACAGTATGTCAATATATCCAGAATTGAGATTGATTGGGGCTTTAATCAATTGACTAACGACGAGATCTTTAGTATTTAGACGTAGATTTACCTATGAAGTACTTGCATGACAATGGCCGTGTGTGGCCTAAGTGAACTTCTTTGGTTAGAATTGGATAACAGATTGAATTGATGACAGCAGAGGGCCATAGTATCCCACCAACCCTTTTTCAAAATGAACTCCTTCTCTCGTGGCCGCACATCTGTATTTAAGCTGTGACACAGATAAATGGGACGATTGGGGACAGTAGAAAAAGTACTCCGAGTTCCTCTCTCTTGTTCACAGAAAACAATCCATCACCAACCCTCTCCGACCCTCCTGCCTCTTGCCTCGTCTGCAAGTCGCTTGATTCCCAATCCTGACTCCACGTTCCCATTTCTTCTGCCTGTACACCGCCTTCCGTGGCTGCTGGCACACAGTCCTGTCATTTGTCTGGAGAAGTGTCCTCCGGTGCCTATAGCACAAGTTCAACAAATGCTTTTCATCTCCGCTCACCAGCGAACTCTACAGATCTGACCCAGTGTCTTTTTCACATTCAGGTCCATGTGGTAAGCAACGCTATGGGTGGCCTATTGTGTGTTTGATGCGATATATTATTTCATATGGCTTTTGTAGTCGGAAATTAAAATGTTCTGGGGAAAAGGTAACAGATAGGCCCATTGTATGAGCCCCTCTCATAATACTGGAGTTGCGAGAATTCCCATTTCCTACATGTCAGACAACACTGTCATGTCTGATTAGCAATCATGTCACTCCATTAACATGAAAGGTTTTGTGTTGCTTTTTACCGTGGAGACGTCAACTGATATCCATACATGAATTAATTCTGCACCGTCTCCTCGTGTCCAAAGCAGAGGGGACTTGCATTGCATTGCTTTATTTTTACATTTTGACATGTTCAACAGTTTAAAGCTGCAATAATTATTTTCTGACCACCAGAGGGCGACAAGAGGCAAGTAAACAAACCGCCTTTCTCCCAAAATGAAAGCCTCATGCACGTATGACCATAAAACTGCCTTGCTGGCACAATCTTGTTGGCACAAACATTTTATTATTAGATTTCAACTACAATACATACAACTTTATCGTGACCATTTCATAGTTGTTAAAGGAAGGTAAAAACTTCACCTGCAAACACTGACAAAACAATATTGACGTAATTAAGAGATTCATAGATTCACAGATGACCGCTGGGGGCGCAGGGTTGTTTGAGTAGGACACCATGGCTCAACAAGACCTTCTGATAGCAGGTGGTCATAAGCTCATAACACACCCCAGATAATGTCCTACTGTACTGACTGAAGACACCAGGGTCTTTATTGTGGCAGCCCATCCAGGCAGCTGCACCAGCCAGGGACTCCCTACTCAGCTTAACTTTAATTTAATACATTTTCCTAAATAGTTGCAGACCACTGTAAGTGAAATAAACAATGTATTTAACAATTACTTTATTTGAATTCATTCACTCAATATTCTTCAAATATCAGTTCAACATTCAATATTTTCAACATTCAATATTTCTCATCCAACACATATCTTTTCAACTAATCTCTCAAGTAGAGAGAAGAGCCTGTCCATTCTCTGTCCTGCTGTGCTCTCCTCTCCTCTGCCTCTCCTCTGCCTCCATGATCTGAAGAATCTCACCCTCTCTCCCTCTCTCCCTCTCTTTTAAGTGGCTCTGGCTGGGTTTCCTCCTCCTCCCCCTGGTCATCCACTGCTGTACTTGGCCCTGGTGTGTCCTCAGGGAGGGAGGCAATTAGGACAGGGGGTGTGGTGGAATGCCTCCGTCCCACCACCTCCTCCATGAGGACAAACCACGGCCCAGTTGCAGCAGTGGGTTTCCCACTCACGCCCTCTCCTCGCAAACATAAAGCAGAGGGAATCAATCATGGCAGTTGACAACAACAGCGAAACTAATTTGAGCAAAAGTGTGTTTATTAACTTGTATAAAACAAATATAATTTCAATTTAAGATCACATGTACATACGTTGTATTGTAGAGAAAACAAGAGAAAAGATAAATAATTTACTTGGGTTAAAAGATACAACATTCTTTTTTATAATAATAATAATAATAATAATAATAATAATAATAATAATAATAATAATAATAATAATAATAATAATAATAATAATAAAAAAAGGTGACAGCTTGTGACAGCACTACAAAAACACAACAAAGAAAAGTGTATTGCCCTACTACTGATTGTCTTATTATGGGCTGTATAGGATGCGGGCTAATTTAACCTTAAGATGGTCAAATGGAGATATTACAAATGGGCTATTGTTGCCTTACCTCCAAGCTACGCTAGCTGAATGTTTGGTTTAATAAACTGAGCAGTATGCTCCTTGCTCCCTAAAGCAAAAGCATTAGCATCTTGCACTTAGTATAGCGTTACGTTAGCATTCTATTAGCATAGCGCTAGCAATGCACCTTGCAGTTAGCATCATTATTTAATGAACATTCTAGGTTTTTAGGCAATTTTCTTTTACAATTTTTTTTTTTACATTTATATCGTTAGCTATTTAAGTGAGTTGAACCCCAATACTTACATTTAAAAGTGTAATCGTCAGCCAGTGACACCATTCTCTTTTAGGAAAGTTCAATGGAAAGAAAATCCAAACATCACCAACGTGCAATGCATCTTGGGATAGCAGGGCTGCCAACTTTTGAGAAGAAATTGTACATTGTATTGTTGTTGTTGCTGTTCTGTCTGAGGGGCTCTTTTCTTAAGTGGCTGATCTTAAAAAATAAACAATAGCTCCCTCTTTTTTCCTGCTGCTGGCCCAGCCTTATCTTTAGAGGACATCCTGTTGTCTGTTTTCTGTCGACATCTGCAAAACAGACTTGAGTGACAGACACACACACACACACACACACACACACACACACACACACACACACACACACACACACACACACACACACACACACACACACACACACACACACACACACACACACACACACACACACACACACACACACACACACACACACACACACACACACACACACACGTACACTTCTAACGTTGGCTGCAGTTACTTGGCTGCTATAACAATAAGACAGTTTCTTATTGTTGTTATTGCCATTTAATTATTATTATTATAGGGTAATATTCATATCTTTATTCATAAGAACATTTAAATTATGATTTGGAGTAGTGGATACACATGCCTACTACTCCAAATAGACAGTTGTTCTAATTCTAGTCAGGTAACGTTAGGTCGCCTTATTGAGCAAATAAGCTTTCCATCAATAGATAACCGCTGCATGTGATAGGCCCTATGGAAGATTACCTTGCAAATGCGGTTATCCATTAGGAGAATCAGGCAGGTCTACCTAACATTAGCGTTAGTAGGCTAGGCTAATATTCACCACCTGATTGTTTTTCGAATTGAATACCTCTGGTTGACAGATATCCTGCTGCTGTGTAAACACGCATGTCACTTTTAGCTCAGTGGGTCAGGCACACACACACACACACACACACACACACACACACACACACACACACACACACACACACACACACACACACACACACACACACACACACACACACACACACACACACACACACACACACACACACACACACACACACACACACACACACACACACACACACACACACACACACACACACACACACACACACACACACACACAGTGGCATTCCTAGCTTATATGCCACCCTGGGCGAACCCCCCTGTTTTTTGTTTTCATCCACCAACTAGTTTCACCCTTAAACTATCACATGATTAACTCTACATTGGACAAATCATGTATCAAACAAATACTTGACAATTAAACTAACCTTGTAACCTTGTACTGTCTTTTACTAGTATTCACTCCCCTCCTAAGGAATCTACCTTTTTTATAATCTCTTTTTATTAGTATCATCACATTACACGTTACGACATGTTGCAGTATGAGGGTCGACATTGTAAGATTTGCTCAAACTCTACAACATGTTGTCCATGATTGGACTATTCCCATTTATTTTTCTCTCCCCCCCCCCTTTGCTATCCCTTATAAAGTTAATATGTTAATTAAGCATACACCCACCCACTCCGACAAGAAACAATAATAATAAAAATGGATATATACTTACGTACATACATGCATACTAGGGTGATCAGATGCAAAAAGTCCAAAAGCAGGACAACAGTAAGATTTTGGTGGGACAAAGTGGGACAAAGTGGGACAAAGTGGGACAGATAGATAATGTAATTTTTTGTATTAGAATAACATGGTCTTCACCGAGACCAATGTTTTTTTTTTGCTTCAAAAAGAGGGACATCCTCTCAATATGTGGGACGTTCGGTCAAATGGTGGGACAGTACAACCAAAAGGGGGACACCTAGTCACCCTAATTGCATACACACATGCAAAAAGAAATGAAATTAAAAGAAATAATAATACAATTCTTAAAAAAAAATAAACAGTAATAATAATATATAATATAGGTAGTACTCTCCATTCTGGTAGCATGTTTTCCAAATAGTTATAAAATTAAGAATATAAAGTGAATTTAACACCCTCAGTGGTAGTAAGACCACCACAATGCCATCTCAGTGGCAGGGAGACAGTGGCTTGGGAGGTAGAGCAGTCGTCTGGCAATCCGGAGGTTCCCGTTTCGATTCCCGCTCCTCCCGGGCAGCGTGTCGATGTGTCCTTGAGCAAGACACTTAAGTTAACCCCTAATTGCTCCCGATGAGCAGGTTGGCACCTTGCATGGTTGCCTCCGCCGTCGGTGTGTGAATGTGTGAGTGAATGGGTAAAATGTGAGTAACAAATTGTAAAGCGATTTGGATAAAAGCGCTATATAAAAAAGCAGCCATTTACCATTTACCATCTCCCCAGCCATGCGTGGTCCAGCAGTGTCAGAAAGGTAGGTTGGGGGAGGAAAAGAAGGGGGTCAGGCGGTTGGAAGGAGAAGGGACTTAACCTGTTCCACCCGTGGAATATGTTCACCTAAAATATATACCTAGGTAAATGGAATATTGCTCCACTTCTACAAGGGCCATTTGCATATTCTTGGTATCTAGGTACATCTATGGACCTCAGGGAATGTATTCACAGTGTCAGAAATATTGTGTCTATTACTAGTCTTGCTTAAATTGTGATGAAACAAAAGAGAATATGAATTATGATTTTTCTTTGAATCTTTGACAGTGAATAACACCATGATAATAATGACCAAACTTAAAAAAAACTGCCACTGATCTTGTTCAGTACCTTCTTGAGATCATGTGTACAAAAAAATCTAAGGGAATTAATAAAGGGAAGATGATTAAACAGAAGGTTCTGTAGATACAGTACTGAATTCTCCCATCCGGACCAATGCAATTTGAAATATTATTATAGAATATAGAATATGATGCTTATAAATTACCTTATTATAGCCAATTCGCACATTTATATATATACATATATTATCTTTCAAATGCCCGAGTTCAATTTGGATTTAGTATCACCAGGCGTGCATAAGAACAGATAATGATATCTACTGTAATTTACTGTACCTTTTTATTTTCACCACAGTGCAACCATTTTGAAACTAATTTCAGATCTAATTGTTGCTACATGCTAACAATAGGGAGGAGAAACTAACTGCGTTTCAATATTTGTCAAAAACGTTACCTTTTGTAGCTTATTATCCTGAATAATAACAGTTATTGAAATAATTCATTCAGAACGCTGAACTTTGAACCCCCACAGTATCTGCCAGGAAGTGTAGTTCGGAATAATTCCAACGCTGATCCACAGCTATGCATCCCCTCCACAAAATGACCGCAAAAAACTACAATTCCCATGATTAAAATTTTCCAAAATGGTCGCCGTCTTGATTGATTGATTGATTGAAAAGTTTATTAACAGATTGCAGAATGGGTACAGTACAGTACAGCTCAATACATACAATTGTTAAGGGGATGCAGACCAGAGAAAGACTTTCGTCTTGTTTACATCAGGGTCCCCCATTTTCAATTCATCATAACATATATGACATACATGACATACAGATAGACAGTACTGCTACATCTATACATTTATGACATATCAGATTTGCAAATACAGTACTGTTTGTGATACAAAAAGTGTCCAGAAAAAGAGTGTATATACATTTGACGTAGAAACTGTACATTGGAGGAGGTTGGGTGCGTGGGGTGGGGTTGGTGGGTGGGGGCTGTACATTGGAGGGGGGGGGTTGGGGTAGGGGGGACGACGACACTGTACACTGTACATTGGAATACTGACAAAGCCATACTTGGTAATTTACTGTAGTTCAAGTTCTTCAAGTTCTTTAATAGTTGTCATACAGAAGTACAGAATACTTTCATACAAAATGCTTCTTACTGTTACGCTCCAGAGACTGTGCTAGACAAGATAGTATCAAATAACATAATAACATAATATAGCATGAATTTAGAAGAAGAAAATGAGGTCAGTGTTCGGTATAGACATATGTACAATGTTCTGAGTTACCATATAATATACAATACACAATACTATGCAGTGTACTAATGTACAGTACTATCTAGTGCAAAGCAGAAATGGGATGAGGTACAATTTTAGGTACAATTTACAGTAAGGTGTACGAGTTGTAGTGCAATCCTTCATCCATAAATATAAAGTGTGGGGAGTGGGTGCTACAGTGTGTTTGTTTAAAGTGGGTGTGTGCTATAAAGTGTGTGTAGTGGGTGCTACAGTGTGTTTGTTTAAAGAGTGTGTGCGTGTGGATGTGTGTGCTATGTGTGTTTGGTGGTTGTTGTTGTGTAGTGTTCATTCATTGTTCGTTTAGCAGCCTGATGGCCTGGGGATAGAAGCTACTTCTGAGTCTTTCTGTGCTCGCCTTGAGACTCCTGTATCGCTTGCCTGACGGCAGCAGTTCAAAGAGGCAGTTGTTCGGGTGGCTCGAGTCCTTAATAATTCTCTTAGCCTTCCCCTTGCAACGCTTGTAGTAATTGTTCTGGAGGGTGGGGAGCCCCCCTCCAATTGTGCGTTCGGCTGAACGTGTCACTCTTTGTAGTCTGCTTTGGTCTTTTGCAGTGCTATTCCCAAACCAGGAGGTGATGTTGCCGGTCAAGATGCTCTCTATTGTACATGAGTAGAAGTTCTTAAGGATCTTCTGGCTGACTTGGAACTTCCTTAGGCGCCTGAGGAAGTAGAGGCGTTGTCGTGCCTTCTTCACCACACTGTTAATGTGTGTGGTCCATGTCAAGTCCTCGGATATGTAGGCTCCGAGGTACTTGAAGCTGTTGACTCTCTCAACCGGTGCCCCGTCGATGCTGAGGGGGCTGTAGTCCTTGACCCCCGACCTCCTGAAGTCCACAATCATCTCCTTTGTTTTGCTGACGTTCAGGGAGAGGCTGTTTTCCTGGCACCATCCCGCCAGGACCTTGACCTCTTCCAGGTAGGCCCTCTCGTCGTTGGCAGAGATCAGGCCCACCACCACTGTGTCGTCAGCAAATTTGACGATTGTATTGCTACTCCGCTGAGCCACACAGTCGTGTGTGTACAGGGAGTAGAGGAGGGGACTCAGAACACAGCCCTGGGGGGCCCCTATGTTGAGGGTGATGGATGAGGAGGTGCAGTTGCCTGCTCTCACCACCTGGGGTCTGCCAGTCAGGAAGTCCAAGACCCACTGGCAGAGGTCATAGCCCAAGCCTAGGTCCCTGAGCTTGGCTATGAGTATGGAGGGGACTATGGTATTGAATGCCGAGCTGTAGTCGATGAATAGCATTCTCACATAGTTCCCCTGCCTCTTGTCCAGGTGTGATGCTGCTGTGTGCAGCACATGGGATATGGCGTCCTCCGTGGACCTGTTGGGGCGGTATGCAAATTGCAGGGGGTCCATGTTGATGGGGAGGGAGGAGCAGATGTAGCCCTTTACTAGCTTCTCAAAGCACTTCATGGCTATGGAGGTGAGAGCTACAGGGCGGTAATCGTTGAGGCAAGCAGGCTTGGATTTTTTGGGTACAGGGATAATAGTGGACTTCTTCAGGCAGGTGGGGATGACAGCCTGTTCTAAGGACAGGTTAAATATGTCAGTGAATACTGGGGCCAGTTGGTCGGCACAGACTTTTAGGACGCGGCCGGGGATGCCGTCCGGACCTGCTGCCTTCCTGATATTCACTTTTTTAAAGGTCCGCCTCACCTCATGCTCTGTTACCCTGAACACTGCGCCTCCATCAGCAGCCGACCCCCCCCCCCCCCACAACTGGGTTAAGACATTTGTAGGTGCCAGTTTCGAATTGAAGTCTCCCGTAGGTGTTCTTTGAGAGTGTTTTTTAAGGTGGGTAGTGATTCACATTCCTTTACAGCTTTGGGTAGGGCGTTCCACATTGATGTGGCATAATTGCGAAACGTGTTTAGTCCCTTGTTTGAGCCGAATCTGGGTTTAACATGATTTGTGGAGCTCCCTCTGGTGTTGTGATCGTGGTATTCACTGACCTTTGGGAAGTATTTTGACATGTACATGTGTACCTTGGTCGCATAGTGTATCTTGTAGACCAGGCCCATTGCAAGTTGCTGTACTCTGTCGTCTACTCTAAGCCATCCTAGGTTGTCAAAGTGGGCCGGGGTGAGGTGGGTTCTAGGAGTCAGGTCAAGCAGTAGTCTGACTAGCTTGTTTTGAGATGTTTGTAATTTGTTTTTTAGTGCCTTTGAGGTGCTTTGGTACCATGAGGTGCAAGCATAGTCGTAGTACCCCTGAATGAGTGCTCCTGCCAGAGTCTTCAGGGTATTCTTGTTTACCAGAGAGGAGATCCGGTACAAGAATCGAGTTCGTTGGTTGACTTTTTTTATTACATTGGATGTAATAAAATGTGCATTTTGTCACAGGAAAGATTAGCCTCTAGGATGGAACCTAGGTAGGTAATTTCATCTTTCCTTGTGACAATATTGTCACCCACTGTAACCGAGAAGCCGTCGGTCTTGCTGAGTTTGTTAGCTTTTTCAACCTGTAACTTGTTCTTGTCAGAGACCAGCAGGGCTGAGTCGTCCGCAAACAGGAACAAGTTGCAGTCACAAGCTGACGACATGTCATTTGCATAAATTAGGAATAGTAGCGGTCCTAGTATGCTTCCTTGTGGAACACCACAGCTCACTGTGAGGGGGGGGATAGGGTACCGTTTACCTCCACCATCTGTTCTCTCCCCTCCAGGTAGGATTGTATCCAGCTCACTGATAAACTATCAAAACCTATTGCTTTTAGCTTGTCAATCAGAATGGTGTGATTGACAGTGTCGAAGGCCTTTTGCAGGTCCAGCATGACCATGCCGCAGTATTTGCCCGCATCCACCTCTTGTTTGATGTGGTCGTTCAAATAGAGAAGGCATGTGTCAGTGGAGTGGGATGTTCTGAAGCCAGATTGGAATTCGTAGATTAGATTTTTTTCCGCGAGGTACTTTACGATCTGTTCGTATACTATTTTTTCCATGACTTTCGAGATGGATGTAAGGATAGAAACAGGGCGGTAGTTGCCTGGGTCTAGTTTGCTGCCCTTTTTGTGCAGGGGTGTTACTCTCGCAATTTTGAAGTCCTTGGGGACGTGTCCCTGTTTTATGGAGAGGTTTATTATGTGTGTGATGACTGGGGTGATGGCGGCTGCTGAGTCTCTGAGGAATTTGGAGGGGATGTTGTCATGGCCAGTGGCCTTGTTCGGTTGGAGGGCGCTCAGTTTTTTGAGTACCTCATCTGTAGTTACCATTTCCAGTTTGAAGTCGTCTTTGTGGATGCCTAGGTTCTTGTAGTATGCTACTACGTGTTCTACCCCATACTGCCCTGAGTGGGAGGGTAGTTTGTTTACCAGTGTTGTGGCTATTTTTGTGAAGAAAGTGTTTAAGTAATTGGCTACATCCAGTTTGTCTGTGATGAGCGTGTTGTCCGTCTTTATGTTTATGTTTGAGAACCTGGTTTTAAGTTTTTTACTGCAGCCTAGTTGATTGTTGAGTAATTTCCAAAGTTCACGTGGTTTCATTTTTGTCATTGATGCATTTTTTTGATCATGGAGTTTGCAATAGTCTTCAGCAAATCGAGAAGTTAAAACTATCTAATGGCACTTTTAACCTATTGCTAAACTAACGTATTGATGATAATATACATTCTACATGCTTTTGTGACATGTTAGTGATGTTAATACTTGAAAACGTTTGATAAAAAAATCGCAAATATGCAACACTCTGAAATATATTGATTTATGAGCAGATGCCATTTTGGGGTCGGTACTGACCCCGTCAGGTGGAACAGCAGCCATTTACCATTTACCATCTCCCCAGCCATGCATGGTCCAGCAGTGTCAGAAAGGTATAGTTGGGGGAGGAAAGGAAGGGGGTCAGGCGACAGGCGGTTGGAAGGAGAAGGGACTTAAGTCATATGGGTTTTGAAATTAAGTAGGAAGGGCTGCCATGTTTTGTTAAAAGTATCTGTGTGGCCGTGTGTTGTGAATCAAATGTTCTCTATGTGTATGAGAGAGATAACATCCCTCATCCAATGCAAATGTGAAGGGGGAGTGTCTGCCTTCCAATTGAGTAGGATGAGGCGTCTGGCAATGAGTGAGGCAAAGGCCATAGCATTAGATTGCCCAATAGATAAAGTAACGTTCACCGGTGTCAAGTCAAATAATGCGATGAGAGGACATGGGTCACATTCACAGCAAAAATATCTGAATAAGATTTTAAAATGTAACTCCAGAAAGGGGCCAGTGCTGGACAATGCCAAAACATATGGATAAGCGAGCAAGGAATCTACCTTGCCTATTTTACTACTATTGTAATTTCGAGAATAAATAAAGGTTGATGATGATGTGTTTTCTGACTGGTCCGAAATTGTATTTTCTGTCTGGATACTAGTGTTGTGAGCAAGTGGAATTCCGCAGGGGGGAGTGTTACAGAGTTGTTTGATTCCACTTGCAGGGAGTATTAACCAGTCACACTGAAGTTGTTAAAGTATTGTGGATTCGCATTTGCTAGTGTCTGTAGCCTAAATAACACTGTGTGTACAGTAGAAATCATAGACTGTACAAAAATTTATAAATTGCTGACTTTTGCATTCACATTCGCTCTCTGGAAATGTATTCAATTCAGCATATATTTAATCAGATATTGGCTAATTTGCATATTTAAACATACAATTTCAGAAAACTTGTAATACAAAAAATAATTGTATTGATGTTAGCAATCAACTTGGGAAGTTTCATGGTGATCTGTTAGTAAACTTTTTTACCCTATTCACCTGTAGTGAGTGTATTGGCGGCCGCCATCTTGAAAATTACCCCTTTCGCAAGGTTAGATTTTAGTAGACTTTTAGTATGTTATTTAGCATGACCAATGGTACCAGAATCCATTGAAAAACCTTTTGTTGCAATTTTTTTGAGGTTCAACCATATATTGACCCGTCTATACCTACTATGCTAAATTATGCACTTAAGTTCGACACTGTTTGACGAACAATGTTAGTTACCCTTACAGTAGCTGCCAGATTTGTACCCTTCCTGCTGACTTGTTGTACAGAACATGTAAGCTGCTTTGGATAAAAGCGTCAGCTAAATGACTAATTGCATTTCAAACAACAGACTGTACTGTATCTGTATCTTCATCTTACTGTATCTGACTGTACACAACTGACAACTGACATCTAATGCCTGACCTTTCTTGCCGTCCGGCAGCGTGGCTACATGAGTAGAGCTCCGGACTCATGATCAGAAGATCACCAGTTCGAGCCCCGGTCAAGGCCGTTGTCGGAAAGTGGTGTTGTTGTCCAGCAGGGAGCACTCTGTCCTCCTGACTTGTCAGTAACAATGCCCCTGTTACGGTGATAAGGACACCGTACAGCTGCGAGTGCCGTCCTTCGTATGAGACGCTAAACCAAGGTCCTGACTGAATTTGGTCGTTAAAGAACCCAGGGCGCCTAACGCAAAGAGTAGGGGGTTCCCCCGACGTTCCTCACCAAATTCCCAATCAGGTATCTGACATGAAGGCCACCTAATCACCCCTTCCCCCTTAATTGGCTGATATCAATCCCTGTCTCCTGAGCCGTTCAGCCATTGTCAATCCCTGTCTCCTGAGCCGTTCAGCCATTGTGTAGTGTGATGTGTGCCGGGTGCTAGTGTATGGCAGCCAATGAGCCTGCGTAGCCCAAGGTTGGCTGCTACCAGTGGTGGTGAAGGAGGCAATTTCCACCCTACATTGTGGGGAGCGCTTTGAGTGTCTAGAAAAGCGCTATACGTAAATGTAATGATCATCCATTCAATGATCATTCCTTGTCATCAATTATATCATCATAAGAAATCTGCCCAGCAAGTACTACGTTGTGCTATTTTGATAGATAGAATAGATTCCTGAATCTCCCACCCCTGCCCCCCTCCCCTACTGAGTAGTGGGACCTTCCCAGGCTGCCTGCCTAGCTCACAGTCACAAACAGGGCGCCCACTCCGACAAGGTTAATTTACCTCACGTGACATGCAATGAGCAATAGGAAACTGATTGCACAAATGTCACCATTCAGGGGTAAAAAAAAGAAGAAGAAGAAATTGCCTCCTCATGCCGCCCTTAGCAACATGCCGCACTCAACAACATTCTGCCATCAGCAACATGCTGCACCAGTGAAAAGTGACATAATAATGGTCCTAGATCGTACATTGCAACAGATTTCAGCCTTCCGTCAGCACTGCCGGTTGATGTGAAATGCATTCTGGGATACTTGACTGTCCCGAAGGATCAATTCATTGGATCCTCCAAATTCAGGAAAAGAAGGCTGCATCTCTCGGCCGCGCCACACAGCCTTGGCCGCGCCAGTGCGGCACATTCTGTCTTCAAATGCAGCCTACAAGGTATACTGAGGTGAGACACAGATAGTGTGTCATTTGAACCGCCGAGCCAATGCATCCAATGTGTTGAGGCTCAGAAGCTAAACATTTACATTTACATTTAGTCATTTAGCTGAACGCTTTCATCCAAAGCACTTACAAGTTCTGTACAACAAGTCAGCAGGAAGAGTACGTAACATTGTTCGTCAAACAGTGTTGAACTTGAGTGCTACAGTCTTGAGTGCATAGTAGTATAGACATATTAGCATAGTAGGTAGTATAGGCAAGTTAGATTCCTTAGTAGCATAGTGCATGATAGTAAAAGTAAAAAGATATTGATTGACGAAGTGTGCTAAATTGGGTTTGTCACCTTTTCAGCCACAAATTGTTACGTGAATTATTAGTTGTTACCATTACCATTCATGGGTTGACTCTAGATTATTTTGTGGAGAGGTGCTGCTGTAGAATAGACTCATAATGAACAAACTGTTTAGACACGCAGTGATGTTTTTATTTCGGAGGACATTTCTCTGAGCTGAAAGGTCTCACATGAACACAACAAACAACAAATATTCATTCACATCTAATATTAAACTATTTGCATATTTGTAACACACTTGATGTTATTCAAACCACCACAATGCCTTTCCTATATACCTATACCTTTGTTTATACCATGGCCTGGGTGAATATTGTATTCTGAATCTGATTGTACCCCTAAATGGCATCATATAGAGTAGACAATGCCTAGTGGTTTGAGTAACAGTCGCTTTCAAAACGAGAAAAGCTTCCCCAAGCATTTCCCCTTCAAAGAAATCTTGCACTGTCACAATGTTACATTGTATCCACTTACCCACTGATGGAGATGCACATGCTGGCTTAACCATGACTCTTACATCAGCTGATCTATACAAGCAGCTGAACTGATGGACTTTGTACTTAGTTGAAGGCAAAATCATTCTGCTGAGCGAATATCTTAATCTTTCATCAAGATTGAGCTAGCAAAACAGTTAAGTGTTTAGAGTGGCAGTGTTTGTTCTCCTTGAGATAGCCTACCCATGAAGTGTTTCAACTAACATCAATCGACAGGCTGTTAGCATTGCCCCTGGCACCACTGAAGTGAGAGAGTAGAGTTACAGAGAGACTCTGAAGTTATAGGCTTAGCTTTGTATAATTAGCCCCCATGTCATGCATTGTTTTTTAGAGTATTGCACATGTCGTTGTGTATTATCCTGTGCATACTGTAACTAGTCACACAGTATGTGCAGAGACCTGCCTGTTACACACACGACACAAGCCTGCCAGCCTCCACCTCTTTCTCTCCCTTTCCAGCACACACACGCACACACACACACACACACACACACACACACACACACACACACACACACACACACACACACACACACACACACGCGCGCGCGCGCACGCACGCACGCACGCACACACACACACACACACACACACACACACACACACACACACACACACACACACACACACACACACACACACACACACACACACACACACACACACACACACACACACACACACACACACACACGCACACACACACACACGCACACACACACACACAGGAGCCTGCACCCCGTCTCTCATCACGTTTACATAGTGTGTGCTGCTCCCCTACAACAATGGTAGGGAAACAAAGCAAATAGCTAATTCTTTTTTTCTTTTCTGACACAAGCTATACATTTATTGTAGCCTATAGTAGGTTTGTGCCTGCGATAAAAGTGTGCAGTGTGCGTGCATGTGAGCGAGTGGCACACATGCCTGCTCCTGAACTCATGGTTCATGATGCGACGAGAGACCAAGGTGGGTCAGGAGAAAGGGGATTGGTTGTGATCGATGGCTGGTTCAGTTAGGCCCACGGAAGGGTTAACATTTCAGCCAGATACAGACCTACCGTATAGCATGAACTAGAGGACAAGCGAGGAAGAATTCAGAAGCAGGGGAACGTGGGAAACAAGATGGCTTGGTCCATGCTGCATGCTTACTAGGCGATGTATCAATAGCCTTATCAGACCAGGATCTCTGCTAAAACTGATACAATTTTACATGTGAAAATCTGCATTGGCAATATCGTTTCTCTTCATGACAAAAATAAAGTAAGCCTAAAGACTTGAGCCAGAGAAACTGGCAGTCAACAGGTATAGTATGCCTGTAGCTTATGCTTTATGTTTTAGCCGAATATTGACAGGCTGGTATATGCTTTTGTGTATACTGTAGCTGTCAAAATGCCTCAACAGATGTGCTCAGGTACTGGAAGCTCAGATGTGCTGCTAACGCACTTGTTTTTGTTACTCGTTATACGTGATGTTGAGGCACGGGGAGATAAGTGTGAAGTGCACATTTCATGGTGAGGTTTATTTTTTAATTAGAAGAAGAGAATCTTGAGAAAGTAGGGAGGGGGGGGGGGAGCGGGGGCTGCGAGGCTCTTGTGAATTCCGCTGCTGTCCGCTTGCATTTAAGTACTCATTAATCTGAGCGTGAGCACACCCTGTTGTCTTACTGAGCATCTTTTGTGAAAACCAGCATTAGCACTTCTGCTGCATTGAGAAATTGCCAGTGATGTTTCAAGGGAGAGATGTGGTGAGAGAGGAGAGAAAGAAAGAGAGAGAGAGAGAGAGAGAGAGAGAGAGAGAGAGAGATAGAGAGAGAGAGAGAGAGAGAGAGAGAGATATGAATGCTAGCAGCATACTGAGACACCCCTCCTCTCTCTCTCTCTCTTGCCACAACACTCTGAGTCAGAAAGTGAATCTATAACACTTTTCCACACAAGTAGAGTTCTTGGGCTGTGACCTTCAAAGTTGACTGCGAATACCAATCAAGTCTGGCGCCTGTCCGGCCCCCGGAATCTATTGCATTTTCTTTTGGTTAATTGACTTGGCAAAGGAGAATCGGAGCTTTTACCATTTTCCTTCACCATTAGCACTGATTTGATACTAAGGAGCGATTTAGACATATTTTCTTTCCCCCTCAATTAGAGTATTGAAAGCTATGTTTACTGCCCACATCCCTGTGCACTGAACACATCCATTGTAATTGCAAGCCACACAATTAAGTTGGTGCACAGCGAGTCAATGGGAATTGGACAAAGGGTTATGTTTGTGTCATTAACTCGGAGCAATTGGCAATTTATATGCTCTGTGTTGAAGTTTGTGAAGATCATCCACACATGCTGCATATTCATGGGTCCTCTGTTCACAGAGTGGGGAATCTGAGCAAAGGTGAACGAGAGGCTGAACCTTCTAACCGTCCTTCATTATGCCTTCTTACCAGAGGTTGTCTGGGAGGGTGGTGTAGCCTACTGTACAGTGTGTGTGTGTGTGTGTGTGTGTGTGTGTGTGTGTGTGTGTGTGTGTGTGTGTGTGTGTGTGTAAACTGTATGCGTGTGTTCATGTATGTGTATGTGTAGGTGCATGTGTAGGTGCATGTGTATGCAGTGCCGTCTGGGAGAAATACGAGGCCCTGTGCGAGATTTAAACGCGAGCCCGCCCCCCCCCCCCCCCCCCCCCCCCCTAAAGGTAAAAAAAATTAAAAAAAGAATGTATATACATTTCTTTATTATTATTTATTTTTATTAATAAATTTTTTTTATTTTTCTTTTCATACAGTCAACGTATTCTTAAATAATAGCACTGCCCGAGGCTGGGCATAGAGTCAACATATTTTTTTTATTTTTTATTTTTTTAATCTTTTCCCCCCTCCTTTTTCCTCCGATTTTCTCCCATCCCAATGTTAGTCGTTATGCCAATTCCCAATCCCCTTCCTGGTCGCTGCGCACTTACCCCCCACAGTCGGTCTGGGAGAGTGGAGGCTACCACGTGCTTCCTCCGACACACGTCCAGCCAATCAACCGCTTCTTTTCACCTGGCAGCGCGGATTCTCACTGAGAGGGGCGTAGCGTGTGGAAGGATCACACTATCCCACTTAGATCCTATCCGCGCTTAGCAGGCGCCCCGACCGAACTGTAGGAGTCGCTGTTTACAACGACCCGGACCCACCCCGCCAGCTTCTCCCACCCTCTAATACTGCCAATTGTATTAGTGTGAACGGCCAGCCAAGCTGGTGACAACCCCGGAGCTGTGAGCTGGATTCGAACAGGCGAATCCAGCCGCTCCGGGGTTGGTGACGAACGCAATCTCCGTTACGCCACCTGACCGCCCGAGTCAACATATTCTTAAATAATAGCGCTGCCCGAGGCTGCACCTGGCAGTAACAGGGAAAATGCATAAAACACCCCTGGAACCTGATATACAAGCTTAAAGTGGAAATGAAGCAGTGAGCAATGTGATCCTAGTTTGTTTGTTGTGTACCTTGTGTAAGACAGGGTTCTATAATCAAATGTGAAATCTATCTTATTTGTCTGAAAAATCAAATATAATATCCCTGTTTTCAACATGGGCGCCGCCATTTTGTTGCTGACGTCATGGCTGACGTCATGCCACTGCTTGGGTGTATACACGGCTGGTTAGCTGCCTATAGTGAATGGGTCAGTCAGTAAATAAAATGTTGCCTACAAAACAACGGGACCGCGGTGGTTCTGTTTGTATTGCTCCTGGCTGTTCAAACTAATTTTACCATGTGAGAGAGAGGAAAGTTGGTTAATTTCCACAAACTACCAGTGAAAAAAACAGTGTTGTTGTCACGTTGGCTCAGGCTGGCTGCACTCAGGCGGCGCGACCAGCCTGTTGGACAGGGAAGGAGGATCTGCAGCGAACACTTCATTGCCTCGGATTATGTTGTTGGGGTGGGATGTTTGTCCAGAAGACCACTAATCAGCTGAAGCCGGACGCGGTTCCTCAGTCTTCGACAGACAGACCGGCGTTAGCTCTCGGGAGCGATCGCTAGCTAGTTGGCACCAGCCGGGGACGGAGTTAGCTCTCGGGAGCGTCGCGGAGCATTCAGCCTGCTGGCTACCTAGATCCACTTCAACCAGCCGAGCGTCGGGGAGCTCCAGCAGCTTGTTGATGTGCTAATAGCCTGGAGCCAGCTACCGTTAGCTTGCCGAGGCTATTAGCACACCGACAAGCTGTGTAGCCAGCTACCGTTAGCTTGCAGAGGTTCCAGCACACAGACAAGCTATGTAGCCAGCTACCGTTAGCTTGCCGAGGTTCCAGCACACCGACAAGCTGTGTAGCCAGCAGGCTGAATGCTCCGCGACGCTGGTTGAAGTGGATCTAGGTAGCCAGCAGGCTGAATGCTCCGCGACGCTCCCGGGTGCTAACTCCGGTCCCCGGCTGGTGCCAACTAGCTAGCGATCGCTCCGAGAGCTAACGCCGGTCTGTCTGTCGAAGACTGAGGGAACCGCGTCCGCTTCAGCTGATTAGTGGTCTTCTGGACAAACATCTCACCCCAACAACATAATCCGAGGCAATGAAGTGTTCTCTGGGATCTTCATTCCCTGTCCAACAGGCTGGTCGCGCCGCCTGAGTGCAGCCAGCCTGAGCCAACGTGACAACAACACTGTTTTTTTCACTGGTAGTTTGTGGAAATTAACCAACTTTCCTCTCTCTCACATGGTAAAATTAGTTTGAACAGCCAGGAGCAATACAAACAGAACCACCGCGGTCCGTTGTTTTGTAGGCAAACATTTTATTTACTGACTGACCCATTCACTATAGGCAGTGTACCAGCCGTGTATACACCCAACCAGTGGCATGACGTCAGCAACAAAATGGCCGCGCCCATAATGCTAAATGCTTCAGAAATGCACACAACAAATCGTTTTTTCTTAGAAACTGCTTATTTTTATAACGTGATTTCTTCTGTGGCTTATCTAAATACTAATGTGATGCTATGAATATGTATTTATCGCACTGCTTCCTTTCCACTTTAAAGCCATGGTTAATTTTTCAAGCACGACATGCAGATTTGCAGTTTTACCTTATTTGAATTGAACTCTATAAGCTTAGTACACACGTCACAAACTGCACAAGTACAGTGTGAGCAGACCCTGTTGCATGATGCAACACACCGAGTGAGAGAGAGAGAGAGACAGAGAGAGACAGAGAGAGCGTGAGAGAGCGAGAGAGAGCGCGAGAGAGTGCGCGTGAGAGAGAGAGAGCAAGAGAGAGAGAGCGAGAGAGAGAGAGCAAGAGAGAGAGAGCGAGAGAGAGAGAGAGAGAGAGCAAGAGAGAGAGAGAGAGAGAGAGAGAGAGAGAGAGAGAGAAGAGAGAGAGAGAGAGAGAGAGAGAGAGAGAGAGAGAGAGAGAGAGAGAGAGAGAGAGAGAGAGAGAGAGAGAGAGATCCACGGCGGGAACAAAATAGATTGCAAAAAACATCCAAGAGGAAGGAGACAAAGTTCACCAGTCCATATTGTCCCCCCCGTTGGGATGAACTTGGGAGTCTGTTCCTAGTTTAACTGCCACACGTTAGCACTCGATAACGTAGCAGACGCTAGTTAGCTGTCCCTGCCTTTCGCTAAGCCGACATGGCTAGCCTGACTGAACTTTCTAACACGCAACAACTTTCATCTTCAGTCCATCTGCCGAACGTCCTCTTCGTCTTGGCATAACCTAATCACTATACTTGGTATTGATAAGCTTACGGCACGTGGCGTTATTTCTTCTGCTCCAATGCTGCACATTTGGTTTTCAAAAGTACGATGCTCTTGGCCAAGACGCTCCCGTGGATAGCGCAGAATAGTCAGACCCCGTACGTGTAACCCCTCCCCTCGTTGAAACCAATAGTATATCTGCAGAGCCGCAGAGCTCCAATAGTGTATCTGCAGAGCTGCAGAGCTCCAATAGTATATCTGCAGAGCCGCAGAGCCCGGAACAAGTCAGACACATTCTACAAACGTGTCTAATGTGAAATATATAAGCATGTAAGCAAAACTAGATTTTAGGTCTATGATGGAAAGTGATTGTTAACATTCTATTTTTTTTTAAATCTTATAAAAAAAAGAAAAAAAAAATTGTTTGTTTCTTCTCGCGAGGCCCCCCTCCCCGCGAGGCCCTGTGCGACCGCACTGCTCGCACGCCCCTTGAGACGGCCCTGTGTGTATGTGTATGTGCATGTGTAGGTGCATGCGTATGTGTATGTGTAGGTGCATGTGTATGTGTATGTATAGGTGTATGTATAGAATAGACTTTTAATAGAATAGACTTTTAATTGTCATTGCACAGTATACAACGAAATTTCAGGGGAGCTCCCACAGACCGTAGTACATAATACATACATGAACACATAACACATAACACTGTACATAACAGAATATTTTAAATAATAAAGTGCATAATGGGTGGTAATCAGAGATTATCAAGTGCAGTGGTAAGTGCATGGTGCACGTGAGGGGACAGTCAATGAGTGTTTAACAGTCTAACTGCTTGGGGGAAAAAGCTGTTCTTAAATCGTGTACTCTTAGCATGTATTGACCGGTATCTCCTCCCTGAGGGAAGGAGCTGAAAGAGGTGATGTGCTGGGTGCGACTGGTCCTTGATGATACATTTGGAGCGGTGGAGGCAGCGGGAGGTGAAGACGGAGGTGATGTTTGGTAGAGGAGTCCCGACGATCCTGCCTGCCGCCTTCACCACCCTCTGTAGAGCCTCTTGCTCTGCCTTTGTGCAGCTGGAGAACCACACAGACACACCGTAGGTCAGCACACTCTCAACCGCACAATGGTAAAAGTTGACAAGGAGATTTCGTGGCAGGCCAGCCTGCTTCAGCTTCCTTAGGTAGTATAGGCGTTGCTGAGCTTTTCCGATCACTGAGGCGGTGTTGGTGCTCCAAGACAGGGTCTCACTCACACTGAGACCCAGGAACTTGAACTCAGTGACCCTCTCCACTACTTCGTTGTTGATGAGCAGAGGGGAGTGGTCAGGCCTTGATCTTCTAAAATCCACTATAATCTCGCTTGTTTTCTTTATATTGAGCGCCAGGTTGTTATTATCACACCAGACTATAAGGTCCTCCACCTCCCTCCTGTAGGCAGACTCATTGTTGTTTGTTATGAGACCCACAACTGTGGTATCGTCTGCGAACTTGATGATGTAATTGGAGGGGTAGGAGGGGGAACAGTCATGTGTGAGCAGGGTGTACAGTAGTGGGCTGAGTACGCAACCCTGCGGGGCGCCGGTGCTGAGAGACAGGGTGGACGAGGTGTAGTTGCCCAGTCTGACGGCTTGTGTGCGGTTTGTGAGGAAGTCCAGCACCCAGTTACACAGTGTATTACACAGACCCAGGGTTTGGAGTTTACTGATGAGTTTACGGGGGAGTATGGTGTTGAAGGCAGAGCTATAGTCGACAAATAGCATTCTTACGTAGGTGTTTTTCTTCTCTAGGTGTTCTAGGGCGGTATGAAGCACAATGGCTATAGCATCTTCAGTTGATCTGTTCTGCCTGTAAGCAAACTGGTATTGGTCAAAGGAGGCCGGAATGATGGATGTGATGTGTTTCCTGACCAGTTTCTCTAGACATTTAGCAGGGAGGGGGGTGAGTGCCACGGGTCTGTAATCATTCAGGCACGTGACAACTGACTGCTTGGGTACTGGTATAATTGTGGATGTTTTGAAGCATGCTGGGACATATGATAGTAGCAGGGAAAGATTAAATATATCTGTGAAGACCTCCGTCAACTGGTCCGCACACTCCTTCAGTATGCGTATGTATGTATGTATGTATGTATGTATGTATGTATGTATGTATGTATGTATGTATGTATGTATGTATGTATGTATGTATGTATGTATGTATGTATTGTATGTATGTATGTATGTATGTATGTATGTATGTATGTATGTATGTATGTATGTATGTATGTATGTATGTATGTATGTATGTATGTATTGAAGGAAATCTGTGATTTTAATTTGGTTTATAACCGATATATAGAGATGAGCTTTAAGAGGGTGATACTTGTGTCTGTCTCCAGTCAAACTGGGCAAAGGGCCGTTATCAGCTGGGTGCCACAGCATCAAGGTCAGTGTCGACAGCAGCGCTGGTGACACAGAGCAGTGTAACCACAGAGGGGGAATAATATCAACTTTGCCGTTGCTATAGTGATCTGGGTCAAATAGCTGTGGTCAAAGACAGCGCGTCACATGGCAACCAGAAGAGGGGCGAGGCCGTCGTTGCTATGACAAAAATCATATAAATCTAACAGTGGTTCCGGGTAAGGGCAGACTAAGAACGATCTAGACACGAAGCTGACGCGAGCGGATGTTGATCAGAGACTTTGAAACGGCTCCCTCCTCCCCACACGAGGGGGGGGGGGGAGGGACTGACGTGGCACGACAACCATGAAGGCTTTTGGATAACAGCTAGGCCGCGCCGACACCGAGCGGGGTGAAATGAGAGATCATTAGAATAGGAATTTAGTTTTCTTCCAAAGACTTTTCGAGTACAATACAATCTGATAACATCTGATCTGAGGCTCTTGTTTATGTAATAAACAACGTTTTTTCAAGGAAGGTACTACGCTGTCCAGTGTCGAATACTTATGGTTACGGAGTTGCATTAAAGGGGAATGACAAAGATTGTACAGCCAGTATGACAAGACAGAGAGAAATAAACACAACGCAGACACTACACGACGACAACGATGCAGAGGTGATAACACAAGCCAAACAGATGAAGAGGTGATACTGGCTGATTGATCGGAATCTAACAGTATGTATGTATTATATATATATAAATACTTGTATTGATTGATATTGCTCTTGTGTGGACCTTCGCTTTTGTTTATATTTGAACCGTGGCGAACCTGCATCCTATCAGGTTCGTCACAGTATGTATGTATGTATGTATGTATGTATGTATGTATGTATGTATGTATGTATGTATGTATGTATGTATGTATGTATGTATGTATGTATGTATGTATGTATGTATGTATGTATGTATGTATGTATGTATGTATGTATGTATGTGTAGGAGCCATTCTTGAGTTATTTAATCTTTGAGTTTGTATCATGCAATTATTTGAATTATGAAAAAGCTTTATGGATTACGAAATATGAAAACGAAAACTGATAATATGATTGACAAATCATGATATTATTTACACTGATTATCTTATTGTAACTATTCTTATGATTTGAAACTATGTGCACTTTCCCTTTAAAGAGACCTACCTGAGCTATCCACCTGTGTAGTTTACCTTGATAAGGGGTGGTGGCTTGCGTGGGAGACGTGGACCGGGAAGGCAAACAGTTTTTGTACCGCACGCACAGACGCACTGCACGCAACGCACGCATGTATTAGATATACGAGTTTTGTTTGTTTTGCTTATTAGAAATAAATGATTGATTCATTGTGACAGCCAAAGGATGGATCAGAATCTTTATTATGTGCGCGTAGACTAAAGCTATCCCCGGAGTGGAAGTGGCAAATACGAAAGACAAAATTGTTTGTAAATAGCCACTATATTAAGTACAAAAACTCCTGCTGATATTAAAGTATTTCGCCTGAAAGAAGAGGACTTCAACAAGGACACGTTCGCTTCACCCAGGACCCAGGGAGAAATAGGATTCCCCAACAACAACATCTACAAGTGACTGCGCGGTCGTGAGTAACGTTGCATTGCGCAACACATGGGGAGGATCCCGCGGGGATAATATGAACTTGAATGACTTAATCTTGGATCCGACGTCATTGTGGAAGGGCTACCGGGAGGTGGCTCTGATTCAATTACTCTCCGCTGTGGATACACTTGTTTGACCATAGCGCACGGACTGTGTTTCATTGTGTTTCACAAAGCATAATAATAAACACTGAAGCGTCTTTGCGCACGGACTGTGTTTCATTGTGTTTCACAAAGCATAATAATAAATGCCCCGATCACGTTTTTTGCCACCGATACCGATCATCGATCGTCGTGAGCCATATCGGCCGATACCGATCCGATACCGATCGTTTTTGATTAAAAAGAAATTAAAAATTATTTTATATAATTTTTTTTTTTTTTAATAAAATATATATATTATATAATTAGACTTGTACTTGTATTATCTGCGAGACATCGCCACCACGCAACAAGTCAAAATGCTCGCTATCTGCAAACAGCTCCACTGTCTGTGTGTACTCTAGTAGCCCTAGCTCCAAAAAGGATTCTCCGGCGCTGCAGCGGGACCCTATTGCCTTGGTAACGTTATGCTTTGGTCATTTCACATTCAGCAAGCCCTCAGCTCGAATACGCATTCAATCAATGTTATAAGACATTGATATCAGGAGCTATCTGTAGCTACTGCTAGCCGGCTAGATGACGTTAAGACAACTATTTAGTTCAATCGGACATTTCGTTTTGAACTGTGAACTAACGTCAGCTAACGCAAGCTAACGGAGATATCAACATGGGCTACTAGACTTCCTGGGGCATTTGTTGATATCCGGAGCTATCAGTAGCTAGCCGGCTAAATACCGTTAGACAATGCCTACTAAAAGTGAATAGTTGACTGGGTAATTTTGTTTAAACAGTAACGATAGCTAGGTAGCTAACGTTAGCTCAGGTCGAATGCACTATCTAGACTCAGCAGAGGAGGTCCGCCTCCTCTGTGTTTACAAACTCTACACGGGTACGGGCGGGGCTAGGGAGGAGGAGCAGTTTGCAGGTCCTGTGCGTCTGAGACAAGCAAGTGAGATATCCACTTGATCAGTTTCCGCGATCGGCGAATATGACTAATTATCGGAATTCCCCGATCGCATATTTATACTGATTATCGGCCGATAACGATCGGTGGCCGATCGATTGGGGCATCCCTAATAATAAACACCGAAGCGTCTTTGCGCACGGACTGTGTTTCACAAAGCATAATAATAAACACCGAAGCATCTTTACGCATGGACTGTGGATGACATTTGCGGGGATTCTGAACAGTTAAACTGTTGACATTGCATCACTGACGCTGTCACACATTATTGTGATATTTCAACTATATTAAAATAATGTCTGAAACGGAAATGGCCCAAGAGGCTGAGAGAGAGCTGGTGAAATTGATTGGCTCTCGCAGGGCGAAGCTCGGTGTATTGACAAGGCGCAAGAATGAGTTGGATGCGCTATTCGACGGACTTGATGACGTAGATGTGGAAAAGGTGAATGAACATTTGCAAGCCTTTGATGTTTTAATGAATGAATTTGAGAAGATGCACCAATCTGTTCAAGCACTGTTATATGAAGATGAGAAAGAGGGTGATGAATACGACTGGTATAAACCAAAGGTTCAACAATTCAATTCATTTATGAATGATGTTCGAAACAGAATAAAACCTGGTTATAAAGAACAGGATCAAGTTCGACCTGAGGACAGCATCAGCAGCACATCTAAAAAGACCACTAAATCAACAACCTCAACTCTGCGTATAACACTAGAAACGGAGAGAGCTGCTCTCATTGCAAAATCAGCAATCATGGAGGAAAGGTGGAAATTAGAGGAGGAAGAGGATAAACTGAAAAAAAGGAAGGAACAACTTGAAATGCAAATGGCATTTGCTGAATCTGATGCTAAACTGAATGTCCTCAAAAAATACGACAAAATAAAGGAATCCAAGGCTGATGTCAAGTCATGTGAATCCCAGGCAAGGACTCCTACAGATGGCATGAATGAGTATCTTGACCAAATGCAAGCCAGGCAAGAGCCACCCCCAATGACAATGGACATTATTGATCCGGGAAGCTCACCCCCCCGCCTGACGATGACAGACAACAGTCCCCCCAGCTAGGAGCTAGGTCAAGGATGCCACCTGACCACTCCATGGAAACTATATACAGTCAACCCCTGTCACAGGCAGGTCCATATCTGTCGAGGTCATCACATGTTGACCATTTCCCAGTTGGTCCACTAGGGGGAGGCATTCAGCCAGGTGCAGCAACTTATCTGTCCAGGCCATCACACATGACCAATATCCCAGTTGGTCCACTAGGGGGAGGTATTCAACCAGGTGCACCATCAGGGCATGGTCATCAAAGTCACCAGAACACATTAGCTACTGTCATGGACAGGCAGAGTCAAATGACAGAACTTCTTGTGCACCAACAAAGGCTGTCATTGCTACCCGCCAGGGAAATCACAACATTTGGAGGAGACCCAATGGAATATCAGTCGTTCATAAGTGCTTTTGAACATGGTATCGAGTCCAACACGGACATCAGTAAGGACAGATTATATTATCTGGAGCAATATACTACCGGCCAACCAAGAGAGCTGGTACGCAGCTGCCAGCACATGGATCCTGCAAGAGGATATGCTGAAGCAAGGCGACTGCTGGAACTGCACTTCGGTGATAAAATAAAAATCACAAGCGCCTATATCCAGAAGGCACTGGATTGGGCTGCTATCAAACCTAAGGATGGGGCAGCACTACAGGCCTATTCACTATTTCTCCGTGTGTGCTGCAATGCTATGCAGGCCCTAGAGTACATGCATGAACTGGACAATCCATCCAACATGAGAACGGTCATTTCTAAGTTACCCTACAGGCTCAGAGATTCATGGAGATCTGTAGCATGCAGCTATTATGAACGAACCCTGCAAAGAGCAAGATTCACAAACCTGGTTGACTTTGTAGAACGGCAAGTGAGAGTTATTCCAGACCCAGTATTTGGGAATATTCAAGAGTCTACTCCAAAGGTACAAGGCCTTAAAACAAGGCTGGGTAACTCCCAGCATCAATCCAAGTCATCAGGAAGCAAAGGCAGGAGCAGTTTTGCTACATCAGTGACACCAGTGGAAATGGAGAAGCAAAGATTGGATGGCAAAGTCAGTTCAAACGCATTTTGTAAGCCATGCTTATTTTGTACTGGAGAACACGCCATGGAGTGTTGTAAGAAAATGATTCTGAAGCCTCATAAGGAGAAGATCGAATTTCTCAGGACAAAGGGAATCTGCTTTGCATGTCTAAACAGAGGACACATGAGCAAGTTGTGTAGGAATCGTCTGACTTGTCGCTCTTGTCAGCTCAAACACCCAACTCTCCTGCACATAAATAGAACAGACAACCCCAGGAAGGAAGGGAGCACCACCACAGTTACAGCTAAAGGTGAGGAAGTTTCCAGCGCCCTGGTCTCACTGCAGGCTTGCAGGCTTACTGGGGCCGGAGGAAAGGAATGTGCTCTAGCCATTCTGCCTATCCAGGTTAAGATGGCTAAAGGAAGCAAAGTAATCAGAACATATGCGTTCCTGGATCATGGAAGCTCTGCTACCTTCTGTACCGAGAGCCTGATGAAGAAGCTGGACGCCAGAGGCCAGAAAACAGAGATACTGCTCAGGACAATGGGCCAGGAACGGCCTGTGAGCAGTTACAGATTGGATGGGCTGGAAGTGAGTGATTTGGAAAGCAATAACTTCTTTGCTCTCCCTGAAGTTTACACACAGCTCGCTATACCAGTCTCACAAGAAAACATACCAACACAAGAGGGTCTAAAAGAATGGCCTTATCTGAAAGACGTACCTCTGACTACTATTGATGAGGAAGTTGGACTGTTGATTGGGATTAATGCTGTCAAAGCCATGGAGCCATGGGAAATAATTAACAGCAAAGGAAACGGGCCCTATGCAGTGAGAACCTGTCTCGGATGGGTGGTTAATGGTCCCCTGAGCGGCAGCCTGCCCATTGACAAGCAGGCTCGACCACGTACAACATCAAACCGAGTCACCATAGCAAACCTGGAAGAACTTCTCATCAAACAGTACAATCAAGACTTCCCAGAGCGAGGCTACGATGAGAAGGCCGAGCCGTCTGTAGAGGACAAGCAATTCCTGGACATTGCAGCTAAGTCCATCACATTGAAGGATGGTCACTACCAACTACGATTGCCATTTCGCAAAGAGGACGTGAATCTGCCAAATAATAGAAGGATGGAGCCACGAGCCACGAACCTCATTAAGAGATTCAGGAGGGACGAGGCATACTTTGCTGATTATAAAGGGCCCATGAGTGACATCTTGGATAAGGGGCACGCCGAGCGGGTGCCAGAAGGACGGCTGCACAGAGAAGATGGAAAGGTGTGGTACATACCTCACCACGGTGTGTACCACAAGAAGAAAGCGAAAATGCGAAAAAGACTTACGAAGTGGATCAGTAACAGCCGTGCTGTTCTGTCTGCCATTCCAGATGAAGATAAAGCCAAGGAAGTGAAGGAGCTCGATCTCGACAGAGAAGAACTACCGGTGGAACGAGCTCTCGGAATCCAGTGGCATGTGGAAACAGACACCTTCTCCTTCAAGACTGCTACAAAGCAACAACCCTTAACCAGGAGGGGTATTCTGTCTGTGACAAATTCTGTTTACGACCCCATGGGATTCCTCGCCCCACTGGTTCTCCCAGCGAAGAGGATCATGCAAGATCTTTGCAAAATTAATTGTGGATGGGATGACAAGATCCCAGAGGCCCACGCTCGGTCATGGCAGAGATGGTTGGAGGATCTAGGCAAGCTGTCAAACCTCCACATCAGCCGTTGCCTTAAACCCAGTAATTTTGGGTGGAAGAGGAAGAGGTGGAAGAGACAATGCCTGACAGCAGAGGGCATGTACGCAAGGTAAAGGTCAAGACCAAGTACAATATCCTAGAAAGGCCCATCAGCAAACTATGCTTGCTGAAAGAAGCAGATTGACTGACATTGACTAGCCCCTACTGACTTCTTCACGCGCTTGTTTGTTTTTTCCTTTTCGAGGGCAATGCCCGAACCTTTGTTACACTGATGGACTACAACTTTTTGAGGATTATACCTTTTTTGTGGATTATACGCTTTTTCGTGGAACATACCCCCTTTTTGGAATATTTCGATTCCTACACAAACTATATAAAGACATGTTCAGGCTCCTGTTAACATATTTGCATAGAATAATTGTCCCTTTTTAGGATAATGGACAATTAGAGGCCGGCATGTAGGAGCCATTCTTGAGTTATTTAATCTTTGAGTTTGTATCATGCAATTATTTGAATTATGAAAAAGCTTTATGGATTACGAAATATGAAAACGAAAACTGATAATATGATTGACAAATCATGATATTATTTACACTGATTATCTTATTGTAACTATTCTTATGATTTGAAACTATGTGCACTTTCCCTTTAAAGAGACCTACCTGAGCTATCCACCTGTGTAGTTTACCTTGATAAGGGGTGGTGGCTTGCGTGGGAGACGTGGACCGGGAAGGCAAACAGTTTTTGTACCGCACGCACAGACGCACTGCACGCAACGCACGCATGTATTAGATATACGAGTTTTGTTTGTTTTGCTTATTAGAAATAAATGATTGATTCATTGTGACAGCCAAAGGATAGATCAGAATCTTTATTATGTGCGCGTAGACTAAAGCTATCCCCGGAGTGGAAGTGGCAAATACGAAAGACAAAATTGTTTGTAAATAGCCACTATAGTATGTATGTATGTATGTATGTATGTATGTATGTATGTATGTATGTATGTATGTATGTATGTATGTATGTATGTATGTATGTATGTATGTATGTATGTATGTATGTATGTATGTATGTATGTATGTATGTATGTATGTATGTATGTATTGTGACACGGACCAAAACAAACCATTTCAATGTCCACACAAGCACAATTTCAATAAATAAATGATATCTATTGTTTATCAGCACAAGTCCAATGGGCAATAGGGTTATCCAAAAACAGTCCAGGGTCAAAACACGTATCAGGCTCTCGTACAAAAGAAAGGATTGTTCAATACTCAGGGTTGTCTTCCGGTCCAGGGTCAGTACAGTGGACTGCGGACCCCCTTGAAAACGAGATGGTTTCATCTCAAGGGGTTATTCCCAATAAAGACATTTCAATAATAACATTCTCAGCCAGTCTAGGGTCCAGTACACAATGAACACCTTCTCACCTTCACCTCTCCTCTCACTACCTCTCACCTCGCACAACTCCTTCAACAACAATCTCTCTCTCTATACCTCGCTCCTACCTCACCTCCTCTCAACTCAACTCTCTCTATCCTAGTGTATTTGTAGTGTGTGTCGGGGGGGTGTGCGTGTGGGATGTGGGTGATATAATGATGCACAGGTGTGTTCTATCAGTACTAATCAGCTACCTAATTGCTTCCACTCCTCCCGTGGCAGTAATATCTCCCGTCCTTCACATATCCATGAGACGGGGGGGTGATTTCTGCCACAGTATGTATGTATGTATGTATGTATGTATGTATGTATGTATGTATGTATGTATGTATGTATGTTAGTGTTGTCAAAAATATCGAAGTATCGATACATATCGATACTGAATATTTAAAACGGCTTCGATACTCATTTCCCGAAGTACCGATACTTTCTGCAGTATCGGTACCAGCTGGCGAGTGTTCTACCGCAAGTTGTTGACGCGCTGTTTAGAGCGCTCAGCGCGCTTGCCCCGCCGGCTCCTCCGAGTCCAGCCCTCCCCCTCACAGAGTCACAGAGAGCCGTCTTCTTCAATTAGTAAACAAACATTTTAGCTGAAGATGGTAAATGCAGAGCCTCCGCAACTTGTGCTTGTGGATAAAGAAAACAGCAGAAGTGCTGTTTGGAGGTACTTCGGGTTTCAAGTAAACAACGAAGGACAAGCTACAAATGACCCAATGCTATTTGCAAGCGGTGTTAGAGCAGTGCCAGCGCCGATCTCCATAAAGAAATTAAAGAGGTTCGTGACAGCTGCTCTTTCAACGTCACTGTGACTGAAGCATTAAACCATTAACTCTAGTTTAATACATGATACGTTGTCTACTGATGGCGCATAATATCAACAGCTGATTCGTTGTAACGTTACAGCTACCAGCTAACGTTAGCTACTGCTAGCTCCGTTATCTTAGCTGGCTACTTGTATAATTACTGCATGGTAACGGAGTAACGTTAACGTTTAAACGTTATGTCGAGGTCATACAATACTACAGTCGACATAAGGTTAACGTTACCCCGTTTCCATCAAGTGTTTAAATAGCAGCAATCTTGTTGAAAATGTAACGTTACTAAAATGCTCCGAGCATAGCCTCTCTCTCTCTCTCTCTCTCTCTCTCTACCTCTCTCTACCTCTCTCTCTCTCTCTCTCTCTCTCTCTCTCTCTCTCTCTCTCTACCGCTACCTCTCTCTCTCTCTCTCTCTCTATCGCTACCTCTCTCTCTCTCTCTCTCTCTCTCTCTCTCTCTCTCTCTCTCTCTCTCTCTCTCTCTATCTACCGCTACCTCTCTCTCTCTACCTCTACCGCCCTCTCTCTCTCTCTCTCTCTTTCTCTCTCTTTCTCTCTCTCTCTCTCTCTCTCTCTCTCGCTCTCTCTCTCTCTTTTTTTTTTTTTTTTTTTTTTGAGATTAATACAGCATTTATAACCTTTTATGAAAAATTATATAGTTCAGAATACAACATTAGTGGCGATACCCAAACTGAATTTCTTGATAAACTTAATTAACATCCCCAAAATGTCTGAAGAAAGAAAGAAAACCCTGGACGAACAATTAAACATAACAGAGATATCAGAGGCCATAGCTGCATTAAAATCCGGAAAAACAGCAGGACCAGACGGCCTCCCAATTGACTTATATAAACACTTTAAAGATAAATTAGTGACCCCCCTTTTTGAAATGTACCTAGAATCCTATGTTAATGGCTATTTACCCGCTTCAATGAAAGAGGCCCTGATTATTCTGCTTCCAAAACCAGGCAAAACCAATACTAAATGCGAGAACCTCCATCCTATAAGTTTGATAAACAACGACACCAAGATTCTTAGTAAAATCCTGGCCAAAAGACTAGAGGACGTGCTCCTTGACATGGACCACACACATTGACAGTGTTGTGAAGAAGGCACGACAACGCCTCTACTTCCTCAGGCGCCTAAGGAAGTTCCAAGTCAGTCAGAAGATCCTTAAGAACTTCTACTCATGTACAATAGAGAGCATCCTGACTGGCAACATCACCTCCTGGTTTGGGAATAGCACTGCACAAGACCGAAGCAGACTACAAAGAGTGACACGTTCAGCCGAACGCACAATTGGAGGGGGGCTCCCCACCCTCCAGAACATTTACAACAAGCGGTGCAGGGGCAAGGCTAAGAGAATCATTAAAGACTCCAGTCACCTGAACAACTGCCTCTTTGAACTGCTGCGGTCAGGCAAGCGATACCGGAGTCTCAAGGCGAGCACAGAAAGACTCAGAAGAAGCTTCTATCCCCAGGCCATCAGGCTGCTCAACGAACAATGAACACTACACAACAACAACCATCAAACGCACATAGCACACACATCCACACGCACACACTCACTTTAAACAAACACACTGTAGCACCCACTCCCCACACTTTATAGCACACACTCACTTTAAACAAACACACTGTAGCACCCACTCCCCACACTTTATATTTATTGATGAAGGATTGCACTACAACTCGTACACCTTACTGTAAATTGTACCTAAATTGTACCTCATCCCATTTCTGCTTTGCACTATATAGTATTGTACATTAGTACACTGCATAGTATTGTATATTATATGGTAACTCAGTTACGTCTATTCTGCATCAAACATTGTACATATGTCTATACTGATCACTGTGACCTCATTTTCTACTTCTAATTTACATGCTATACTATGTTATTTGATACTATCTTGTCTAGCACAGTCTCTGGAGCGTAACAGTAAGAAGCATTTTGTATGAAAGTATTCTGTACTTCTGTATGACAACTATTAAAGAAACTTGAAACTTGAAACTTGAAACTTGAAACTCCCAGAGTTAGTTGGAGACGATCAAAATGGATTCATAAAGGGGAGACAGGGGTTTCACAACGTCAGACGGGTCTTCAATAGCCTCTACAACCAAAAAGGAGAAAGGGATACGGGTCTTCTCTCGCTCGACGCGGAGAAGGCCTTTGATAGGGTAGAATGGGCCTATCTTTTTTGACGTTATTGATCGATTTGACTAAATCCAAATTCTTTTGTATTTTATTTTTTTATTATTATTTTTTTATTATTATATTATCTCTCTCTCTCTTGTTATCTTTAAATAAAAACGAAACTGTTACTAACTGTAATATAAACAGTTCAGTTTGTCAGGTACATGCAACACAGATTACAGTGTTTACATCTGTCTGCTTGAGAAAATACCATGTTCTGCATTTGCAATAAAAATGATTGAAGTGAGATGAACAGTTATTTTTAAATGTGTGATCTAAAGATAAACAAAGGGTTTTAAAATTGTTATATTTATCTTCTCTTATAGTACCAGAGAGAAGCTAAATTTGAAGCTAAATTTGTTTAAAAAAAAAATAATAATAATAATAATATATATATATATATTTTTTTTTGATATCGAAATAATATCGAAGTATCGATACTTTTCAAGGTATCGTATCGAAGTCGAAATTCCAGTATCGTGACAACACTAATGTATGTATGTATGTATGTATGTATGTATGTATGTATGTATGTATGTATGTATGTATGTATGTATGTATGTATGTATGTATGTATGTATGTATGTATGTATGTATGTATGTATGTATGTATGTATGTATGTATGTATGTATGTATGTATGTATGTATGTATGTATGTATGTATGTATGTATGTATGTATGTATGTATGTATGTATGTATGTATGTATGTATGTATGTATGTATTAGGGGCGGAACAGTTCACAAAATCTACGGTTTGGTTCGTAACACTCCAAAAATACCATACATCAGCATAAGATATATAGCCTAAAAATAAACTTTTCAGTTATTCTCAAGGACATAGTCATGCAAAAACTGAAAGAATGAGGCAGTTTGACATCAGGCACATTATTTTGACAGTGACCGGGTTAGAGCTAGGAGATATTTTGGTACAGCAAGAGGGGAGGCATTGCCGATTTAAACATGCTTCTCATTTATTTGGTAAAAAAAAGGTTTACATAATGTTTGGCACACAAAGACCGAACTGACTGAAAAATATAGGCAACATTTGTCAAAGTATTAACTTAGTGCAAACAAACAAAATAATTAAACCTTTCCATTTTGTGGCCACATTATAGACAAAGGCCATCAACATAAACTATGCATATGCTCAACCAGCACTAGACTTTCTTATCAAAAAGGAAAAGTCACAGAAAATATGATTATGGTTTTAAATAAGGACGTTTATGGGGATTCTTGTATTAATACAATGGACACCGAGATAAATCGGGTTAACTCGCCATCGCTTGAGCGCCAAACCCGAGAAAAGTCAGGTTTTACTCGTTATTTCTTTTATTCGCTATATCCATTCATAATTCATCCATCCAGCCTGATGTTATCATTGGGAATGGCTCTGAGATTGCAAACGGCCAATACCGCCGCCTAACGCCTTGCGGCTGCTATTGCACTCCATTTGAAACTATGTGGTTTGTTTTCTGGGCCGAGCTGGTGCGGGCGGGTGTGGTCTAAATACTCCGGCAAGACAAGCGCTTATAGGGATGGCATCGACGAGGGTCCCCGCCCCCCCGTTCATGTGCAATGCTGGATAACGTTAGACACATGATCGCGATCAGTATTTGGAATGGCGATCAGATAATTGGATTAATCTTTTTGCAGTCCATCATAGACAAGGTAAGGACTATAAGTTATCAATCTTGTGTTGATCCGATA